>NC_088783.1:13214456-13519252 GCF_958450345.1 Calliphora vicina | reverse complement strand
TGATATTTACATCATAGATAATAGACATAGAGCAGAGACTCTCCTGTCACAGACCTAGCTCAGTTGTCAGAAACCTAAGTGGTGAGAATGTATTAGTAGAAAAAACTATGTGAAAACAAAAACAACACTCGTATGTGTGATTATTTTGAGTAATTTTTTTGTTTGAGTTTTTTTCTAGTTTCCGCTCTATGTTCTCTATGATTTACATATTTAACCAAACAAATTAAATACATAAAATTATTTAATAAATAAATTTACTCAATTTCCAAATGCTGAAATACTCATGCAGTTAAATTAATTTAGTTAAAATTTAACAAAATTTAATTCTAATTTCGAACAAAAAAGATAAATCCTCTTAGAACTATGTATTTGTGTTTTTAATGCTCTGGTGTATAAACAGGATGTCAGTCAGTGCAGGCATTTCAATGTATTTTGTCTACTTCTATATACATATGCATTTAAATATCGTTTCAATTCTAGCAAATGCATATACATATCTACACATATGTTGTTAATATACAAATGTATGTGTCTGTATCTGTGTGTGTGTGATTGAGTTTGGATTTTGAAAATCGTATTTCAATATTGTCTATCCATTTTATTGCCAGAGAGAGCATTCATTCTTCTTGTTTTGCTATTGTTGTAGATTATTCGATTTTGTTAATGCATGTGTTGTGTTGTGTTGATGTTGCCTGTTGTTATGTTGTATTGTTGGGTTTGTTGTTGTTGCTATTTTGAGCTCTCATCCTATTGTTGCTGTGTATTGTGTATGACCCTGCCATGTTGTTGTGGTGTTGTAAACAATTTCGTGTCATCCGCAATTAGGCAGGTTCTCGCGTAATATCGATTTAATTGCACGAAAAATAGACGCAGCACTTTGTACCCTTTTTCAATGGAGTTTTAAACTAAAACAACAAATAAACAAAAAAAAAAACAACTACATACATATACCCAATTTACGGCAACAACAGCTTACGTGTAGAAAATATTCATTCACAAATACGTTTGTATGTTTGTATACATCCTGGCATATGTGGTGTTTATGTGTTGGTTTATTGTTTCAGATCCATTGTATCGCATGCAACTTTTATAAAGCTTTAATAAAACAATAACAACTAACACACACTATGTATTTATTACACACGCACACATATGTACATATTAGGGTGGCCCTTACTTTTGCACTTTTTCTATTTTCAATGCTCCCAAGGTTTAAATTGTTTTCCGTCATCTAAATCTCAAATGCTGAAAATTTAAGAAAAATCGGATAACTTTTGGAGGTTGCTTATTTTGTTTGATGTTTTGAGTTTTAGATCAAAGTAGCAATATTTTCAAATACATACATACAATAAAAAAAAATTCCAAATAAAAATATTTTTTTTTATTTACCAATATAAAATATGTATAAACATTTTCGGACATCGATTGCCCATTAAAATTTGAAATCAAAATCAAAAAAATTTTTTTAAACTAAATTTAGTTTTAAATTCAGTTTGTTTCTATGATCGTTGTAAACCCTTTTATGGCTGGGGTCAAAACTGTAAAGAATTTTTAAGATAGAATCAATCTGATATTTATATGGCGTATCTTTTGAACGCAGTTGTTATCATTTTGAATGGTACATATCTTTCATTTATTCTCACTTAGTTGAACATTATAGTGCAACCAACAAACCTTTTTTTGCTACGAAAATGTAGAATTTTTACCAACAAATCGTCATATGCAGGAAGTTTTGCTTTACTTCTTTAATTTGAAAAAAAAGCATTGCTGAAGAACCGCGATTCTTATGGTGAGTGTGCGAGAGATGGTTTGTTTGGTTCAGGCCAGCCAAAAAAGTTTGAAGACCAAGAATTGGAGGCATTACTCCATGAAGAATCTTGTAAAATCATTGGGAGCTACTCAAGCAGCAATTTCAAAACCTTTTCAAGAATCGAATTTATAAGAATCGAAGACAATTTTTTAAAGTTTTTGAAATGTTGGCAAACAAATTTAGAATTTGAGATATTCAATTTTATTTCTAATTGAAATTTTTGGAAAATATTACTACTTTGATCCAAAACCTCTAAACCATACACGCAGAGAAAAAATATAATTGGGCATGGTTACTGTAACCATTTATATAGTGTTACAAGTTTTTTAACTATATTATAGTCACAGTAACCATTTACATGATTGTGGTAACCATAATATGGTTAACTTACGATTCACATGATTGTCTCAACCATATATATGGTTACAGTAAACATATATATGTTTGTGGCATATATTTTTTCTCTGCGTGTAGGGTTACATAGAGACGAGATGTAATTGTCAAAAACTTAAGTCTGTTGTTAAAAACCTAACTCTTGCAACAACAAAATAAATGCTATTCAATGTATTTTGTTGTTGTATCAGACATATAATTTGTTGTATTTTTGTTTGACAAATCGGAATATCTCGTCTTTATGTATATTTCTCTATGCCTCTAAAAGTTATCCGATTTTGCTCAAATTTTCTGGATTTGGTTTTTAGATGTTGGAGAATAATTTTAGATCTGGGAAGCATCGAAAATCCAAAAATGGTTTAAAATAAGGGCCACCCTAAAACATATGAGTATGTATGAGAATCAAAATCACCGTAAAGTTTTACTATTTTAGTTTAATAGTTCAGTTGCTTTTTAATGCACCAAATTTATTACATTTGTTTGTCTTTTGACGATATGTGTGTACGAAGGCAGACGGAAAAAAGCAACTTTCTAAAGATTTTAGTGGCATAACACTACAATGAATGCCAGTTATTTGATTCAACAAAAAATTCTTAAAAATATAGTGAAACCACAACAAAATCGCAAACATGTATAGCTATATATTCAGTGTTTTAAATACTTAATTCTAGAGTTATTTCCAAGTAAGCCATTCATATAAAGATTATTTTACCCAAACTGATCAATATTTATAAAATTTGCAAGCTTTAAAAGCTTTATTACTCTCCATGTGGATACATTTGCCAAGCAGAGTGTTTAAAAATTTAATTTCCTTTAAGGTTCCATCCTCCTCTATAGCTGTCATGCCCTTTTCTTGTTTTCTATAAAACCACAGTTTTAAAATACGCAAGCGAGCTGACATTTACCAAAATCCTGAATTATGTTTTTGATGTTTAATTTCGTTAATGATAGAAATTGTTTTGGCTTCAATCTATTATAGAAATCAATTCACTCCATCTATATGGCTGAAAATTTTACAGCAGTCAATTAACAGTTGTTAGTTGTCAGACAAGACTTTTCCGTTTGCCCGCTCTTGCATGTTATTTACATATTTATATTAACAACAACAGACTGAATGTTTATTCCATGTACATATGTATGTATGTATGTATATTTTACACAAATGCTTACACCTGTATGTATTAGGAGACATACAATGGTAAATTACATATGTATAAGTACATAGGTACTTTTAAATTATCTGTAGTTATAATAAATAATCGATTATATACAAACACATGTTTGTAAATTTGTAGAATTGTATATCTTATAACTAATAAGGTTTAATTGTTCTGGGTCATAGAGAAATTTGAAATAGTTTATTGTAAAATTATGTTTAATGTATTTATTTAGTAAAGACAGCATATAGTTAGAGACGAGTGTTGTGATGTCATCATTAACAAGAGCTTTTAAATCTGGATTTTCTGTTTATAAATTTTGTTAGTTGGGCTCAAGGAAGTAAATACATCTATCGATTATTACTTGCTAGATAATTAAATAAATACTCTTCTTTGGATTTTATACATTTGGTACTCTATTAATTAATTAAGAAATTTGAAATTATGTTTAATGTTTTTATTAAATAGAGAAGCAGATAGCAATGAGTCTGTCTAATGTCATCATTATAAATACTCAAGATTTTCGATCATTACCTGCAATACACAAAATATTGCGGTGTGATTTATTTGTGGAAAAATTTGGTTGCATATCTGTATAAATAAAGAATTTTTCACCAATAAATTCATATTTCGGGAGGAAATTTGTATGGGGGCTAGGTGAAATAATGGACCGATTTTTACCAGTTTCAGTAAGCTTTGTCCTTTGGGCCGACAGTAATACGTATGCCAAATTTCATCGAAATAGCTTCAAAATTGCCTGAACTTTGCCCTCAAGTTTACACGGACAGCTAGACGGATGGACGGACATTGTTAAAGTGAATCAGAGTTGATCGGTATACTTTAAGTTGACTGTTAAAAAAATATTTTTGGGCGTTATAAACATCAGCTTACCAACAAAAAAAATACTCTTAAATGGATTTCATAAAAAAATCGTGACTTTGGGTTTATAGAAAATCCCTAAATGACATTTTAACTCATTATTTTAATTATTAAGACAAATATTAGGGTGCTTCGATAGACTAGGCGATAGTGGGCTTGACTATCAATCTGAGAGTTGCTGGTTCGACTACCACCAAAAACTCTGGTTGTATCTGAAAACAAGCCAAAAGGCTTCACAGTTACACGTAATAACCATAATAACTGATTAATGGTATGGACGTCATCAGGCAAAACTTAAACTGCTTCCCGCCTTTGATATCTGCTTTTGTGTAAATGAGAATTACATTATTTTTTTCATGATGAAGTTTTTGCTGGGTTCTTATACATTGAAAAATTCCTTTGAAAAAATCCTTTGAGCTCTATGCAATATGTCCAACGTTTCTCCAATTTTGTTATCCCTTCCAAAAAATAAGAATCGTCGAGGTCATAAAAATATGTGTTTTTTGTGAGATGATTTCATTGTTTGACTCAAATCTCTTTCCGCCGAGACATTTCTAATTGATCGATTTTTGCCATGAAAACTGCACATCGATCGATATGATTTTGTTTCAATTGTTTCGGGTGTAGAGGCATCGGTATCTTCCGTGCTTGTACGGCCACAAGGAACTTCATTATACCACTTTTTTACCATTGAAATTGATGGTGCAGAGTTCCCATAGTATTTATCAAGCTTAGTCTATTTCAGTGATGGTTTTTTTTCGCAAAAAAATAATGATAATGATTTCAATTTTTCCAATTTCTCCGCAAGTCACGAGGTAGTCGGATATCAATTACAAACTAAATAACGCAGCTTGTTTGAATTTTGACGGAAGTCAACTGACAGATGCCTGTTGACAAGTGAAGAATAGCCGGAAAATTTAAAAAATTACACTTTGTGACCTCGTAATTTCAACTTATAATAAACACTAAAGCCCCAAAAATTCAAGCACATGAATATTTTGTTGGAATTTGACTTGAATGCAAATGTAATTATGTTTTAAACTTGAAAAATATTTGAAAAACTTAAATTATTTATAACAAAAAACATATGGTTTGAATTTAGGTTTCCTTTTTACTGGAGAATGCTATTGAAATAATGTTTAATACAACTGTAATTCAATGACTTGGCTATAATTCAATTCTTGAATTACACTTGCTTTCAACTTGAATTCCAATAATGAGAGAGCATATTCAGCTTATTTTTTAAGAGTCTTTCGCGAGAATTGAACCTGCAAACAGATAGTCCAACACACTATCATCATACAGCCAAAATAGTATGATTTGGCTTTTTCTAACTAAAGCATGTATATCTGATAAACTTCCATTATCACAATGTATATTTATGTTTTTACCTAAAGTCATACAACATTTTTTACAGTCATTTTAACCGACAATATAACTATAAGTTAACATATAACCAGACATCGTAATAATAGGGCTAAATTGTAACTGAATAGATAAAATAAATAGATTTAAGGATTTTAGAATAAAATTACAATTTTTGTATGAAAATTAATATTTATAAAAAATTGATTGATAAGTTAGAAATTAATTGTTTCTACTTTATAAATATATTAATGTATATTATTTTTTCTATTTCAGGTACGTTGCTTGTCATATTAATTTTTATATTCTATGTAAGTACGTATTACAGTATTTTATAATGATATTTTCGCATAGTTAATATTTATATATTTAGAAAAATCAATAAAATGCTTTAAATTCAAATTATTACTATATTATTAATAGAACACTTTGTCCTACTAAGAAACCAAACACAAAACTGAATAAATAAACCAATTACTAGAAAGACCTTACTTCATCGCTCAAAGGTCAATTATTTAGTATTTATTAAATCATTCAATTGAAACGATCAATTTAAATTTAAATGAAAAACAAATAAATTTAATTCTTATAAAAACATTGAACCTGATTTACATTACATAATTACACAATCAAACTACACAGAAGCTTTCTACAATTTCCTTTAATAATAAAATTTCGCGCTTCTTGTTTATTTTGTTTCCAAAACAATTTCATATTACGTTTGAAATCCTTTCATATGAAAATTTCTTTAACACCTTCAATTAAATTTTGTTGTATTGTAGTTTATTTTATATTATATTTTCTCTCTCTCTCTCCTTCGCTGTCTTCTCTCCTTCCTAATGTTTTAAAATGAAATTATATTATTTTTTTTTATGTAAGACGAAGAAAAACAACAACTACAATAACATGTTGACAGTTAGTACATTTGTGGTTTTTTGAAGAGGGAGGTAAGAGGTGGGGGTTAAGGAAATACAAATTTTATTTGTTTATTTCCTGTATTTGTTGTAAATATTCACAGACACAATTTACACACATTTGTACATACATATATACATTTGAATTGTATCAAGGAGTTGTTCAAATGAACACTCAGACACACTGACACTCGAATATATATGAATGTATGTACATTAGTCGTGTCCTTATAAAATGGATTTGCTGTGGATAGCGCCAAATTAGAGTTTAATCGGATAAGTATAACACTTGCCGAAAATCGATTGAAAGTTGTAACATTGTAAAATTGGTTAAACAATGGTACTTTTTTGATTTCTTACAAATTTTTCTATTTAAATAAAATTTTTTAAACTTTTGAAATTAATGTTATCATCTGGAGGAAAATATCTTTCCAGAAAGGTATAAAATATAAATATTGAGTGAAAAATAACCAAGTTATTATAATTTTTACATTGTTCACCGTCTTCGCAATCGGAAAAAACTTTAAAAAATTCAATTTTTTTACCTTTTTTCCCTGTTCAGGTCCATGGGTAGCAAACCGTTCAAAATTCAAGGAAAAAAATGTAGCTAAGATTTCAATAAACAACTTTCTAGAACATTTGAACTTCCTAGGAATGATTCTTAATACCGTTTAGGGAGGTCAATATAAGTTAGTAAGTAAAAACTAAAGGAATTAAGTGTTTTGGGCCATAAACTATTAAGCATACTTTCAGGCAGCTTTCGAATGTTTTTTGCGATTTTGATTTTGATCTTGAAGATGAAGTTTTTTTGATTTTATATGTTCACAATTTTTGGTCTTTATGATGAAGTCAACAACTTTGCCTCAGAGGGTTAATCAAAATTCCAAACTGTTTGCAAAATATGAGCCTGAGAAAATTATCACTTTTTTTGCAAAAAATGACACCGAGGCCCCAAATCTTTGGGGACCCATAAAAAAACTGGGAGACACGGGTAATTTTTTTACTTTTATCACTTAGTGGTATCCGTATATGGTTATTTTTTTCGTGTTGCACTGTGTTATTTTATACAAAGAAATGCATAAATTACTTAATATGGGTCAGATAAAACCCATATAACTTTGCTATTTTTCATATAAAATTATTGTTTTATACCTTGTAGACAGATAATTTTCTCTAGAGGATAAGGTTTATTTCAAATGTATTTCAAATATACAATTATTACACATTTACACTACTTTCAATTGATTTCCAACACGGGTTCGCATCCCCGATTTGTTATCAAATTTAGCAGCAGTAAGTTTTAGCTACTAAAGAGCAAAATAAGACCATCCAAATCTATTTTTTAAGGGCATGTCTAATATAAAACATACAAGAGTATTGACACATTTGTGGTAACATATGTATGTAGGTATATGCAAACATACGAGACATATGTGAGTATTTCTTTTGTATACGAATTTTTGTTAACATTTTGGAAATCAACTTAGAAATTGCAGAATATTTATAGAATTGATTCGCTTTAGACTTAGGGATTAGAAAAATCCATTTACATCAAAAGTAATATATACATTTTCTCTGGCCTGATTTTATATCTTACTGCACGAAAATCCCGATTAGAAAATTCACTTTTCGTCGCTTTTTTGGTTAATTCGGTTCGATCGGATCGTTTTAATATCGGTTTGAGTCGTTAGGCTTTCATTTTCGTAGCTGTTGATAAAACTAAAATATAAAAAAATTTGTTGCTTGTTTAACTTTACATGTAAATAAAGGATATCCAAATTAATTCAATTTTCAGTTATTTTTAGCTGCATATAGAAATAATTAAAAGTTTTTTTTTACGATGCAGATTGGTGTCAATAAGCTGGTGGATAAGAGGGAAAATGTAATCAAAATATTTCCCTGATTTGTATATCCTACACAACCATAATGGGAAGGGTATAAAGGGTAAAGTATTCCGATCGACTCACAAGGAATCACTTTCTGAGTCGTTTAAACCATGTCCGTCCATCCGTCTAGCTGTCCATGCAAACCTTGTGCAATTTTTAAGATATTTCGCATAGATTTGTTAGATACATTTGTTTTAGCCTATTGAAACTGGCTGAAATCGGTCCATTATTTTACCTAGTGATATTACATTTTACTAAACATACATATATTGCCCTACAAATTTAATAAAATAAAGTTTGTACCAAAAAGAAAAAACTGTTCATTCTTTAAAATAAATATGCCATACTGCACAATGTACTCGTTTGCTTGAAATGGTTTGCACATGAACACTGAATTGTTGATTTCTAAGTCTGTCTTTTTTTATATATGAGTGAGTGTCGTTTTTGCTTCCATGGTTGGTTTGTTAGTTGGTTAGATGGTTGGCTGGCTCTCTGGCTGACTGAATGTTAGCAACAATATATGAAAGGATGTGTGTTTTTATTTCGTAAATGTTTAGTGTATTAAATATTGTTTTATTTTAGTATTTCTTTTTTACTTTTATTTTTATTTATTATTGTTGTATTTGTTTATTTTAAGCTCCCCAGTTATATGATTTCATTTCTGGATAAAAATAAGATATTTATGGAGAAAACTATTGTACATACATATGTAATTCCCAGCAGTTCTGGGTGACTGTCCTGAACTAGTGATTTTAGCTATTATTTGATTTCAAAATTATCAACATAATTTCCAAAAAAAATCATTTTCTAAAAACCTTATGCGCATGGACCGCATGGGCCCACTAGGAGGTATTTTACTTTTTTAAAACGATCATATTTCATCGGAACACTGGATTTAAAAAAAAATACATTTATAGAATCACCTCGTCGAGCACTACAAAAAAAAAACATATACATATGTATAGAATTAACTTTTTCTTTTCTCTCTTACCTCGCATTTGAAAATTAAATTAAACTTTTTCCCACCCTACTTTATTGGACCATAACAAATGTATATGACAAACAAAAAAAGAATTTTTTAAAAATCGTTACTGACTCCAAAGTTATTGCATTTCAATTTAAAAAATTAAAAAAAAAATGTTTCACTAGATTTTGGAAAAAAAAGTCCAATACAAAAATTTTCATATTAACGCTGCAAATCGAAGTTCAAACGACGCAACTTCGAAGATATGCGGACAAACTGAAACTAAAACAACGCAAATCGAAGGACGGAAACTGGAATAAAATCGAAGCAACTTCGAAATTCACAGAAATTTTAAAAAGACACAACTTCGAAACGACGCAGAATGAAGCGACGCAAACCGATGTATTAGTTCTCAAACCATTGTGAAATATTACAACATTATGACAATATGATAGGATACCTTGTGAATAGACCATTTGTACACTTGTAATACTGCTAGAATGCTACTACGGGACATGGACAAACAGCAACAACTACTCACTCATATAACGAGTAGTTAATGCTGTTGCTGCTGATGTTGATTGTATATTTTAAAATTAAATTGTTGTATAAAACTCCTACTCACTGTCATGCTGTTTTATTTTTTATTTTAGAAATATTGTAAAAGAAAACAAAGAAATGAAAATAAAATAAAATATTGTTATGCCACATGTGTAAGTTTTCCTGTACGGTGTGTACTCGTATGTGTAACTCCAACTGCCACGCGCTCAATTTGTTTTGTATCTTAGTTTTATTTGCATTTTGTTCTTTGATGCTTATTTCCCTTTCTTTACGATTTGTTCCTTGTTTTTTGTGTTGTTGTGGGGGGATTTAATAGCAATAAACTTCTAGTAGCACTACTCAAACAAGCCAACTGCTAGAAATAGCAACACCTACATACTATGTATCTATGTAACTAAAACGGCTGTTTTTCTTTGTTGTCTTGGTTATGTACTATTTAGTTCGTTTATTTTTATTCCCGTTACATTACACATGTTAGTTTGTTGAGGTTTTGTTGTTGATGTTATTTGTTTCGATGTTTGTTTGTTTGTTTTTTTTTTGTTACCCGTTCGCTTTCTCGCGTTTATGTCGGTCGCTCTATCTGTATGTCTGTCTGTTTGTCGACACATTTAACATCAACAAATAAGTAATTGCTCTCGTTGCTGGGGGTGTCATATTTTTCTATGTCTGTTTATTTGTTGTTTATTATCCTTCTACACCGGAAGTTTATAGCAATAATAACAGCGTCAGCAGCAGCAGCAACAATAACAAAAGAAGCATTTTGCTCCATTCATCGACAATTTGAACAACATAAATTTTGTGCTAACAACAAAAATGAGCTGAGCAAAACTACAATAAAACTAGCTATTGCAACCATCAAACAACCATTTAAAATGGCAGCAGCAATAATATTTTTAATTGGTTAAGGGAATTAGTAATTTCATGTAGAAGAAAGCAAGTGTAATTGCAATTCACCAGAGTCTGGTTTTCTATATCCTTAACCAAGAAAATCATTACTTTACTTTTATTTGTTTCTCTTTCTTAAGCTTAACAATAAAACAAACTTTAATTCAGCAAAGATTTATTAAAAAAAAACAAGTAAGAGAGCTATGTATATTCGGCTGTGCCGAATCTTATATACCCTTCACCAAATTATACTTCAAAATAAACATTTTAAATATTTTTAGGTAAATTAAATTTTTTTTCCAAAGTTGTTTTTTTAATTTTTTGTTTTTTAAATTTTTTTTTAATATTTAGCGAAAAAAACTTTTGGTGAAAAAAAGAATTTGTGTTAACAATTTTTTCCGATTTTGACCCATTGTAGGGCCAAGTTATATACGTCGTTGCAAAGGTCTTTGAAATATCTATCATTAGATATCCATATTGTCCATATTAATGACTTAGTAATCCAGATATCGGTTAAAAATAAGTCAAATAGAAGTTGTCCTGTTTTTTTCTTATATCTCAGCCATTTGTGGACCGATTTTATCGATTTTAAATAGCAACCGAGCGGGAAGAATTCCGGAGATATTGATGTACGAATCGTGTATGTAAGTTATTTGGGGTCTTCGGAAAGTTGATTTCAACAGACAGAAGGACAGACTGACAGACGGACATGGCTTAATCGACTCCGCCTTCATATTTATTTTTTACCCTTCACCTTATCACCTGAATTAACCTGGTATCTTGTTTTATGATTTTGCGTTCATACTTATAAAAATCTAGCTATTTTTTCATGATTTAAATTTGTTCTTCCATTATTATGCATTTCTGCAGCTGACCAAAACAATAGCCTAAATCAATCCTTTAACTATATTAATCGACTAATAATCACTTCCGATTCCGGATTTTCAATGCTCCCAAGGACTAAAATTGTTCTCAAATGCTGAGTTAGGTTTTTGACAACAGACTTAGGTTTTTGGCTATTTAGCGAATTATACATAGAGACGAGAAATTCGTTTCGTCAACAAAATTACACAAATCATATGTCTGATACAACAACAAAATATATTACTTATGTTTTTATAAGGACTAGGAGTTAGGTTTTTGATAATTACGTCTCGTATCAATGTTACCCAAAGTTTTTGGTTTTGGCAATATTTTCAAAAATATTAAAAAAATATATAAAATTCTAGCGATTTTCAAGGACTAAAAGAATACCCTATGTAGAGCCCAGTTCATAAACCCAGTCTGTGGCTCATTATTATTAGGAGGCGTATTTTCATGCATTTATTATTGAAAAATATCCGTTAAATACACATCAAATTTTATTTTCACTATCAAACAAACTTAGTTGATGGGTGGAGGAGTAATTTGAGGTTTCAGCTTAAGAATCATTTAAAACTTAAATTTCAGAAAAGAAGATTTTTAAAAAAAAAATGCATTTAATTTACAAAATTATTTTGAACTCGACACTGTGTTCAATATAAACAAAAATTGTTAACGATTTAAATTTCACCTCAATACATAGTCTTACAGCTAAACAATATGGCCAGAAAAATCTCCCAAGTTTTACCCCCATCTAACACTCAAGTCAATTTGAAATACATACCAGGATGGTGCTTCCTTCCAACAGATCCATACTAACAAAAAACAAGTAAGAGTGCTATATTCGGCTATGCCGAATCTTATATACCCTTCACCTTTGTTGTGGATGCATTATTATTTTTTATAATTAGTATATAGGTATGTATGTACATTGCCCACTTTCAGCGTACAGCATCCTAAATTTATCAAGAACACAAAAAACAACAACAACGCCAAACGAAACAAAACACCAAAAGAAAAAACAAAATACGCAAGGCAATGAAACCAACACACATCCAAACATACGTTTAATTGTATAAAAAACAACAACACACAACCAAACAAAAGTTTAGTTGTATAAAAAACAACAACAACGCCAAAAGAAACAAAACACGCAAAGCATGCACATTCAAACATACGATTTGTTGATTTTTTGTAAAAAAAAACCAACACACAACCAAACAAAAGTTTAGTTGTATAAAAAACAACAACAACGCCAAAAGAAACAAAACACAAAAAAAAACAAAATACGCAAAGCATGCTCATTCAAACAGACGATTTGTTGATTTTTTGTCAAAAAAACCAACACACAACCAAACAAAAGTTTAGTTGTATAAAAAACAACAACAACGCCAAAAGAAACAAAACACAAAAAAACAAAATACGCAAAGCTTGCCCATCCAACCATACGTTTTGTTGTTTTTTTGTCAAAGCATGCAATACATTGTGTTTTTTGATGAAATTTTCAGAGGTTGTCTCGGATTTTTGCTCATATCTCCGTTATTTATGGACGGATTTTGCTGATTTTAAATAGCAAAATTCTCGAAAGTATGTCTGACAGAATTGTTGAAGATTTGGATCCCGGAGATATCTGGGGCCTTCAGAAAATTGATTTCAACAGACAGACAGACAGACAGACAGACAGACGGACAGACAGACAGACAGACAGACAGACAGACAGACGGACATGGCTTAATCGACTCCGCTATCTATAAGGATCCAGAATATATATACTTTATAGGGTCGGAAATGAAAAATGTAGAAATTACAAACGGAATGACAAACTTATATATACCCTTCTCACGAAGCTGAAGGGTATAAAAACAAGTAGCGAAACCAAACACCCAACCAAAACAAAACATTTTATCAAACATAAACAATGTTTCGCGACAGCAATAACAACAACATGTTTATTAGTTTTCAAGGTTTTAAATTGAATTTGTTGAAATCGTACTCACACACACACACACCCATCCAGAACCACAGACATTGTCTTCTGGTTTAATGCATCGAAATTGCTTTTATAAGGCCATTAGCTAAGACTCTTCTGACGCTGGATCAGCGGCTGGAACAAAATATAAAAAAAATAAAAAAATACCAAATAGAACAAACAAAAAACCGAATTTGAAATCCCAACATAAAAACAAACAACACAAATGGTGTGTGTAAATCCGCGATCGGCAGACATATACTACTACATTTTGCACTTGTATAAGTGTAAGAGCGAAAAAACAAGAAATGAGAAATAGTTTTACTCTCATCTTTACTACAAAACAGGCATGGAAAACTGAACATGTTAACTAACCTATTTGTCTAGCAATTATTGTATATTAAAAAATAATAATTTACAAGAAACTTCTAAAAACCCAATTAAGCGTCTAAAGGTGAGAGAAAAAACATTTAAAATTGTTTATAATTCTAAAAACTACTTAATATGTAGTGTAGATGCTAAAAAAAGTACAACAATAATATGAATTATCCACCTCTGCATTAACATTTATTCATAAACAAAAGCAAGAAACGAGCGACAACACAACCTTCTTCTGTGACAACTCATATGAGACTGAATTGTGTTTTCTATGCGTGTGAGTAGTCTGTGTAAATTTAGTAACGCCCACAATGCACAGTGCATAGGAGTTGCCGATCCCGGGTGTAAATGTAGGAAGGAGCAGTCTTTGGATGTGTGTTATTTAGCTAGTAGAATTATTGGAGGATTTGATTTTGTTGGTTTGTTAGACTTGTAGCTCTGTAGCGATACACCTCTCATACATTGTAGGAACATAACATAAAATACATAAAGAACAAGTTGTATTGTATTTCAATATACATATAAGTACAACCAACACCCATGTATTGTATAAAACAATGTTCATACAGCTGTTTGTATATAGTTTTTATTATCTGTCAGTAGTTGACGTTAGAAAACCCATAAATTAAAACATATGTTCTCGAAATTGACAATAGGAAGCTTCTTTATATCCTCTATATATCCTACTTTTCACTCACTTGCTTACACAAAAATTGTTTACAACGTTACAGATGTATGTACATATGTAGGTAGATACGTATATGGGCATTTCCACGAAACCGAACGCGACAAATAAAAAAAATCTGAAAATTTGTTTCCTATTTACATTTTTTGATAGCATTTGTGGCACTATGTTTAGTGCAAAAGATAGGTTTTGTATATGGAATCCCGAACGCGACAAAAAATATAACCCGTTTTTGGCTGACTCTAGAAAAATGCAAAAAAATTGTTTAATTGTTAGTTGTCCTGCTAGAATGCTTGCATTGGTTTTTGTTTTACAACCCTTAGTATGATTTGTCATGCGACATGATTTTCCGTCATGTTTGTTATAGCGATTATTCAAGTAAATTCAACTAAAACCAGTATACCCTTCACCAAATTATATTTGAAAATTAAAATTTTTAATATTTTTAAGTAAACTAAATTATTTTTTTTTCAAAATTGTTTTAAATTTAAAAAAAAATTCAAAATGGTTTTTTTAATTTTATTTTATTAGTGAAGAAAGATTTATGAAAGAAAAAAAATGTTTGGGTGAAAAAAAAATCGGGTTCAAAATTATTTTTCCCGATTTGACCCATTGTAGGTCCAACTTACTATGGCCTTATACAAGTAGTTGCAAAGGACTTTGAAATATCTGTCCTTAGATATCCATATTGTCTTAGTAATCCAGATATATGGTAAAGTCCTATAACTCCTAACCTAAAAGAGAAAAAACTGACATTTTTCGTTTTTATGCTTATAATTAAATAAGCTATGAACACACACAAAATTATTGAAATACGAGCTGTTTTCATGATCTTGATTTATGGCAGATCGCGAACGGGACAACTTTGAATATCAACATAAAATATTTAGAGTTTTTATTAGAAGCTGTAGCTTGTTTTTTAGTTAAAGCCACTAAATTTTTATTTGACTTTATTAGAACGATCGCGGAATACTGATAACAAACGAAGATTTAGCTACAGGAACGCGACATTGGAACATGAAAAAATAAAATGAACTATTTACCATTAAACGAGCTTTGTTCGGCGTCTTTTCATATTTATGTAATAATTTGTTGTTGATAGAAATATTTTATAAGATATGAAACGTTTTACATGATATGTCATTAAATGTAGCTAAGAGCAAAAAAAAATACAATATATTTTCAGTTTTCAGTCAAATTTTCTCATGATAACCATGGTACAATCAGTTACCAGGTACAATTATTAGAGAGAGTTTCCAATGTTCACCCTTAAACGTCAAACTATGTATTTAATCACTTAACTTTTTTTAATTTGTTACCGCGATATTTTTTAAATTTGTTACGTTTTAAATGAAATTATACACACTTATTAAAAAAATATAGTTTTTCTTCAATTGTTAGTAAATTTTTGTAATAAAAATTTAAATTCAATTATTTTTTTTGGCATTTCCTTTTTATATTTTTTAATTTTCTTTTGTTTGACGTTATAGGGAATGTATAATTGAGAACATACTTTCTAATAATTGTACCTTGCTAATTCTACAATGATGATAACAAGAAAGATGATAATATTATTATCAAAATTTAAAATTTTTTTTAATATAATGTTAGAAAAAAAATCAGTTGTTTATAAAAAATTTTATTTCCGGTAACTGTGGATCTTTCTGTGGAAATGCCCATATGTATATTGAGGTACATTTAAACAAATGTTTGTATATGTATGTTACATATTCCTTAGAATCCACTACTGTATTGCAAATAAATACAAAAATAACATAGAAAAATTGTTAAACCTTTTTGGTTTATTTTTTTTGTCTTATATTTAGGTTCTCTTTACCTCACAAGCATACGAGTAGGAGTTTAAAACAAAAAAACACAAAATTTCCATTGAAAAGGACTGCCACAATGTTGACGTCAGCGTTGGTGGCGTTGACGTTGTCGGCATCATGTGTATGAAAACAATACATATACGACTTTTTGAAGAAGATTTAGCGCGGCAAGTGTGGATTTTCACAAAATTCTATTTAAGCTGTGCAAACAAAGTGTAAACAATTGTAAATGTAACAAATAACATTCACCAAACAGACACAAGACTATAAAGACTTAAATTGTACAACCAAACTCAAAGTACAAATTTACACACAAACACATCTACTGACTTTTTACATATATATGCACATACGTTGTTAGATATTACACCATATTACATGGTAGAAAATGTATAGAAATCGTAGTTGTTACATTTAGTAAGTATGTACGTATTTATACAATATGTATGTATGTTTGCATAGCGTAATAAATTATGGTCTTCGTGGAAAAACAAACATAAGGAAAAAATGTAGCGAAAAAAAACACTCATTCTAACATACTTACACACACACATACGCTTTTACTTATACTTACATACTTAGCCCAATATCCTTATAAAACATATTTGTTTAGTTGAAACTTATTTCATTTTTATATCCATTTTATAAAGTTTATTTAGCGAATTGTTGCTTTAAATTTAACTTAGTTAAAC
This sequence comes from Calliphora vicina, assembly GCF_958450345.1. Taxonomy (NCBI): domain Eukaryota; kingdom Metazoa; phylum Arthropoda; class Insecta; order Diptera; family Calliphoridae; genus Calliphora; species Calliphora vicina. Next base: position 13,502,024 of record NC_088783.1, on the reverse strand, counting down.
ACTAGACACATCAGTTATTTAAAGGAATCAGTTCAATATTTCGTATTCAAAAGAAAAAAGTCTGGCAACGCCGGTGTGAAAAGAAGTCAAAATTTGCTGTGTGTATTATCAAAAGTTTTAAAATTAAAGTTTTATTATTTAAACCCTGTTTTATTTAAATAAAGCTTTTTAATCATATTTATAAAAAGCTCAGTTTTCGCTACAAATTAAAGAATGCCTCCAAAATCTCGTCAAAGTTTGAATAAAAAGAAAATTATTTGTCGCCAATGTCAATTGCAAGTATTAGAAGAAGAGGACGCAATTCAATGTGATGTTTGTGAAAAAACACTCCACTCAGTTTGTACGAAACTTGATAAAAGAGAATATGAAAAGCTCATGAATAATACATCTTTAAACTATGAATGTCAGTTTTGTGATGGTAGTAGTGAGAATTCATCAGTGTCAAATGATTTGTTGGAGATAAAAACAAAACTACAACAATTGGATCAGCTGGATGAAATAACAAAAACAATTCAGTTTATGTCATCGCAATATGACACAATATTAAAAGGAGTTGCAGTAAACAAAAGAAAGATCGATTGTTTACAAAGAGAAAATTGTTTATTAAGGGAAGAAGTTAGTTCTTTAAAATCTTCAATAAAATTTTTAAATGATGGTCGAGTTAAAAACGACTGTATAATAAATGGAGTGGCAGTTAGTGATGATACAAAGAAAGCTATTGATGTTGTTGTTGAGATTGCTGAAAAAATTGGTGCGGAGGTTGTTGCTGATCAGATCGATGATGCTTATTTTTTACCTAATAAAAGGAACAATAAAAATAAAGCAAGTAATAACAATGAATCAAAAAACAAAAAATCAATCGTTGTAAAGTTTGCTAGGAAAATTTACAAAGAGAAGTTTATGGCTGGAAAATCGAATCTTAAAACCGATGAGTCGTTACAAAATGTTTTTATAAACGATTTTTTAAGCAGAGATACGATGGAACTTTTTAATCATGCAAAATCTGTAAAAGCCGTTGGCTATAAATTTGTTTTTGTAAGAGGCAGTAATGTTTTTATAAGAAAGGATGAAAATTCCAGAGTTGTTCGTATAACATCAATGGATGAAGTCGATAAGGTTCTCTTGAAGTCATCCCAAGGAGGTGTATCAACAGTAAGGAGGACTCGTACTGCTGTAATTGATCCTGACGTATCAGATGCGGAAGATGACAATACATTCATGTCACCAGTTTGAGTATTTAGTTGAGTATTATAAAATGTAAATATTTTTCTATTTTTTAATGAATAATTCAAATTACTTTTTTAATTTAAACTCATATAATAATAGTATTTCAAGAATAAATTTTAATATGTTCAATTTAATTTCTGTAAACGTAAGAAGTGTTTCTTCGATAACAAAATTTAACAAATTTAAATTGCTTTTGAGCCAATTTCATAAACTTCCGGATGTGATTGCAGTCCAGGAATCTTGGTTTAGCAGTGACTGTATTGATTTGTATTCGATTCCCGGGTATAGTGCTGTTCATTGTTGTCGTGCTGATGGGTATGGTGGAGTTTCCATGTATATATCTTCGAATTTAAGTCATAAAGTGGTCTTGTGTCGTAGTGAACAATTTTTAGAGTTGGTTGTAATTGAGCTGCCTGGGTTAGTTTTTGACAATAAACCTTTACGAGTAATTTCACTGTACAGATCCCAAAAATGTTCTTTTGAACATTTTTGCAGCCAGTTGGAAAATATTCTTCAGGAAGTAGAAAATAAACCGTGTGTTGTCATTGGTGATTTTAATGCAGATTTACTGGTCAATAACACTTTCAGTAGAGATTTAAAAAATATTTTCCGGGAATATGATTTAGACCAATCGCATAACCTAGTTACTAGGCCGTTAAGTCAAACGTCTATAGATTGCGTATTTGGAAATTTGTCTGAACACATGTCTGTTTATGCAATAGAGAATAAACTTACAGATCACAATATAATAAGTTGCAATTTTAAAATAAATATAAACCGTAATGAAAGCTTTACAAAAACCTGGTACAAGTTTGATTATGAAAAGTTCGGAACATTACTCGATAGAAATTTGTCTTCAAACAGTAATTTTGAAAATCCTTCTCAACAATGCAAAAACTTAATGGATGAAATTTCCTTAGCTGCTTCACAGTGTACTTCAACAACTACAACTACAGTAAATATACGATCAAAAATAACACCTTGGATAAATATGAATCTGTTTTCGCTATTGGAGCTCAAAGAAAGGTTGTTAAAAGCTCGAAGAAAAAATAAGGACGACAGATTTATATCAGAGCGGCTAAAGAGAATTAGTAAAATTATTAAAACTAGTAACAGAAAACTGATGAATGAATACTATAAGAATAATTTGGAAAAGTGTGCTGGGGATGTTAAAAAATCGTGGCGGTTTCTTAATAATGAACTTGGTAGGTGCCCCCAGGATACACGGGACATAATTTCTCAGGATGGTAATCTTTTAACAACTGATATTGACAAGGCTATGGGTTTTAATCAGTATTTTTTTGATTCAATTGAAAATCTGAGAAGCAATATTCCGTGTTATTTAAATGATGACATAAACAATTTAAGAACATTGAGACCGTTAATGACAACTTTTAATCTAAAAAAAGTTGATAAAAAATGCGTTGAAGATATATTGGATAGGTTACCAAAAAATAAAAGTGCCGGTTATGATAAAATTTCTCCAAAAATGATTTTATGCAGAAAAACGGAAATTGCAGAAATTATATTTAAAATATTTGGCAGCATGATAGATTACAAAGAATATCCCAATGAACTAAAAATCCACAAGATTGTCCCCATACCTAAATGTAAGGGATCTAACAAGGTTGATTTGTATCGTCCAGTATCTGTTTTATCAGTAATAGATAAAGTAATTGAAACAATTGTGTTTGATCAATTGTCTGACTATTTACTCAAAAACAAAATATTATGTGAAAGACAGTTTGGTTTTTGTAAAGGTTCTGGAACGGAGGAGGCTATTGTTAATGTCGTTGAATATATTTGTGGCGGTCTAGATGTTGGTTTTAATGGTGTTGCTGCGGTATTTTTTGATCTATCTAAGGCTTTTGATTTAGTGGATCATGATATTTTAATTAAAAAACTGGAAATAATTGGAGTTTCAAACAGTTCTAATGCCTTATTTAAAGACTTCTTGTCCGGTCGTTCAAAATTTGTACAGATTGGTGACGCTAAAAGCACATTGTTACCTGTTACATGTGGAGTACCGCAGGGCAGTGTACTCGCACCCCTTTTGTTCAAGATTTTTATTAATGACCTGAAGAACATAACATTTAATGGTCAACTTTTCATGTTTGCTGATGATATTTGCCTACTTTACCGTTACAAACATCAACGTGTGTTGCAAACTCAAGTGGAGTACGATTCATCAATGTTAGCTGAATATTTAAGATTAAATAAGCTTATTTTGAATACTGATAAAACTAAATTCATCAGATTTAGACCGTATATTTTAGAACGAGATCAATCTATGACTGTACATATTGATGGTGTTCCAATAGAAGAGTCGGAGTCGGTAACATATCTAGGAATACATTTTTGCAGAAACTTACACTGGGATAATCACATCGAAGCTATTAAAAGTAAAATATCTTCTGCTGTTGGCATTCTATACAAATTCAAGCAGAAATTTAATACTAAAATAAAAATGCTAATTTATGAAAGTTTGATACACAGTCATTTATCTTACCTTCCAATAATATATGGAAGCAGAAAAAGTTCCTCATTAAGGTGTATTCAATCCGCACAAAACAAAGCTTTAAAACTTGTTTATAACCTACCCATAAGATTTCATACACTGGATCTGTTTAGACGATATGCAAACAATATTCTACCCATAAACGGCTTGTACAAAATGCAGCTATTAAAATTCGTATTTAAATCAATAAAAGGTCTCGGAAATTCTTCCATTCAGTTTTTTCAAAATGCCCAGGTCACAAATCGAAATACAAGACAAGGACAAAATCTGTCTGTAACAAGATGTCGTCTTGAGCTGACAAAACAACGGATACGTTTTGCTGGTTCTAATGAATTTAATAATTTGCCTGTTTCTTTAAAAAATATTTTACTTTTTTCAACGTTTAAAAAAGAGCTTAAGTTGTTTTTATTAAACAATCTAGAAACACTTCTTACGCAAACTTAAAAGATTTTTATAAATATAAATTCCATTTTTTTCATATGTAAATAATTTTCAATATGTTAATATGTAGTGTAAACACAATGTAAATAAACTAGTTGCCTACTAGCCTCTTTAATGCCAATTTTGGTGCTGAGGCGCGTACTTAACATGTATTAATACTATTTTTAAATAAAAATTATTATTAAAAAAAAAAAAAAAAAAAAAAAAAGATCAAAAACGATCTAGCAGCTATGTCCGTCTCTCGAAAACACGATAGGGGAATGACATTTTCCTCAAATATTTTTTGTTGATCAGAAATGTTTGGTATTGAAAATGTCAAAATCGGTGTAAACACAGAGTTATGTTAATATTTTACGATAAGGCCTACAGAGAAGGACTTAGGAAGATGCAATTTTCATCAAATATTTTTTGTTTATCCGAAATTTTTGGTATTGAAAATGGGCAAAATCGGTCAATTGTAAACAAATGTGAGACAAATATGGATTTCGAGCCAAAAGAACTGCTTATCTTTTGAGGCCAACAACGAATCAAACCATAATCGGATATTCTGTTTCAAAGTGAAGCCATGATCCCAGAGAGAGCGTTTTGCAGCGATCGAAACAAACAGTAGTCGGTTGGGGTACGGTCTAGACTCTAAACTATAAAGTGGGTGAGGGAATGTTGGAATATTACGGTTTCATGTCTGGCCGTATATTCTGAATGTTTTTCAGCCAATGCTCGCTTCAAACGAATCAGTTGCATTCGGTACAGGTTCCTTGTGATGGTCTGGTCAGATTTCAGCAATTCATAATCGATAGAACCCTTATGCTCCCAACAAAAACAGAGAATTAATTACAGAGCCATGGATATTTGGCTTTGGGGTCAAAGCGACTGGTCCGCATATTCTGGGAGTTACTCTGTTTCAAAGTGAAGTGTATCCCTGAGAGAGCGTTCTGCATCGATCGACACAAATAGTACCCGTCCGAGTACTATTTGTGTCCAGACAGTGCCCCGTCCGAGGCACTGTCTGGACTATAAAACGGGTGAGGCAAAACTTCTAAATACAGGTACGTCATGATGGAATATTATGGTTTCATGTCTGGCCGCATATTCTGGTTATTTGCGTTCGATACAGATTCCCTGTGATGGCATGGTTATTCTTACCTCTGTTATAGTTAAAAAATCTAGTATCTTAACAAATTTCATTACATAAATATCTCATTAATAATGCAACATTTGGTTTAAAAAATCTAAAATTATTTTCCACAAATTATAGCCTCCTTTTTAAGGAACAATTAAAAATTTAATGATTTAACTTTAACGTGCGACTGTAATAAAATAAAAGCATTTGTTTGTATCGCAAGCTAGTAAATGTCCTTTTTAATCACCCAAATAATATGAATTCATACAATGTAAAACATCAGTGTAGGTATATGAGTGCATGTCTGTGTGTTAGTACGAAAACAAAGTAAAAGCTAAATATTTTATATGAAGTATTTAAATAAATGTTATATTCCCTTAGTTTATGGAGCAAGGATACTAGGGCGTGTATGTTTTTGTATGAAAAACGTACATACATACATACATATGTGTGTGTATGCAGTTTTGTAAGTAGGTATGTGTTTATGTGTATGTATGTATTTATATGTTTATAAGTATGTTTGTAGTATGCGTTTGGGGTCAACCACTAACTAGTCTTGTTACACTTGACTCTGTTTACTATCAAGGAGTGTGTATCCCTGCCTAAGAGTGTGTGTGCAGTAATTGTGTACTGTTTCTAGAAAAAAATTTAAAACGCAAAAAAAAAATACATCCGCAACAAACATAAGTCCGCTAGCAGTTACACTTAACTTGTTTTGCTTTGCTGTGCTTGCACCAAAGTTGGCTTGTCGTTTGCTGTCTGACCGAAAAACAACATACTAACCAACAAGCAAACAAACAGAAGGACGCTCCGCCGGACAGCTAGTCAGACGAACAGTTAAGGACAGTCAAGCTGCCAATACTTTGTATGTATCAGAGCTGTAAATGAATCATTCTTTTTTTATTTTAATTCATTACGAATTAGCGAAATTGTGAATTAATTCTTTTCACAACCAAAAGGAATTGTATGAAATTTGAACCAATTCAAACGAATTAGGCAGAAATGAATTTCAATTCAAATGAATTTGTAAAAAGAAGTTGCAATTCAAATAAATCAAATGAACTTGTTAAAGTGAATTGCAATTCATTTCCAATTCTTTTGAATAGAATTGGGTTTGAATTCATTAAAATTAATTAGAACAATGAATTGCAATTCAAATGAATGAAATCAAAAATGAGTTGCAATCAATCAAATTCAAGAGGGGAAATGAAAAATAAAAATTTAAGTTTTTTTAAACAAAATAAGAATTTTTTGTCTTTGGTCTATACTAGGTGATATACAAAACGAGAAGAATACTGTCTTTTACATAAAAAATTAGTTGAATAACAAAATGACAGTGATTGCTGTAGAATTACTTAAAAATTCAATTCAAATGTGTTGGAAATGAATTGCTAATTCTTTTCTCTAATTCATTTGAAATAATTCAAAATCAATTTATTTGAATTGGAAACGAATTGCAATTCACTTTGACAAATTCATTTGAATTGAAACAATTTGCAATTCGAATGACCAAATTCATTTGAATTGACTCAAATTTCATTCAATTAATTTTTTTTTTTTGTGAAAAGAATTAATTCGAAATTTGCTAATTCAGTGCATGAATAATTCGCGAATTAATTCAAAAATTAATGATTAATTTACAGCTCTGGTATGTATGAATGTTGTTTTTATACTTTTGTCCATGGTTTAAACAAAATATAGAAAAAATGCGCGCAAAATATTGTATAAAAATCGTTAAAAAAATATAAAAACAGGGATTGCCATCATTTCAGCACACTTATACTAGTACATATGAATTTATGTATGTATGTATATGTACTGTACATAAAGTTAGACTATGTATTGGTATGTAAGAGAGAGAAAGTACACGTACATAATAGTGACCACATACATGTACATTTATTGGTTTCCTCTTATTTTAACATTTTATAACGCGGTGTGGCATTCTGCCAAACAAAAAAAATAACAAAAACTAGTAAAACTTCTATATTCGGCTGTGTCGAATCTTATATACACTGTACCAAAGTTTAATTTTAGATAAATATTTAAATTTTTTGGGGTAAACAAAACAGTTGATAAAAACAATTGGGCACAAAAAATTTTTCCGAAAAATGGGTAAATAAAATCAAAGTAATAGCGTTTATTTTTTGCTTATATCACAACCATTTGTGGACCGATTTTCTTGATTTTATATAGCAACCTAAGTTAGACTATAATGGATACACTTAGGTATCAATCATGTAATTTAGTTATTTGGGGGCCAAGTAAAGTTGATTTAAACATACAGACTCTGCTATCTATTACGATCCAAATTACAAACCGAACAACAAATCTATATATACCCTTACAACTCCTGGTGAAGGCTATAAAAACCATGAAACAGTGTAATGAATTCAAAGAAAATTGCATGAAATATTTAATATTTACAATATAATCTTTTGAAAGTAGATTAATACATATTAGTCACACGGTGCTACACTACAACTTTCGTTACCTTTTATAAAACGTTTCCACTTAATAGGAGGTAAAGCTGAAAAGTTCCTCTACATTAATACAAAATATTATTAAGTTTTTACCATTTAAAAACGGTGGTTTATTTCCATTAGATAAGACGTAGCTATAGTAGTTTAAATTTATACAACAATTTGAATACACTGGTAATACAGTTGATATTAACAGCGCCTGTGATAAACTAAATTGACACAACCGCTACCACTATTTAAATACAGTGCCATCTTCCTGCAGTTTCAGGAATTATCTTAAATGAAAAAACTAGAATGTTCTATTTCTAGAGCTTTTAGCAGTTTCAATGTTAACATACTCATAAACAATGAAAATAACTGCGTGTTTCTACTGATGGAAATGTTTATAAACATGATGAATGTTGCAAGCAGATAAATTCAAATTGAAATAACTTTTCATATTAGCCTCGTTTCAACTAAGAGATATTTTTGTAGTTGTGCTTTTTTTCCGCACAATGTCAAGTAATTTAAATCATAAAGTAAAGTAGTTGAAAATCCTTTATATCTGAAATGGTACAATGATTATAAATAAATTTATGTAGGTATTTCAATTTTTGTGTTTCTCTTTTAACTACCAACGAAAAAGTTTTAAATTCAGGTGTTTGTAAAACAAGTGAAAATAATTTCATATACAAAACAATTTTATAAACATTTCAACTAATCCTTTCGCCAACACAAAAACACTTTTACACACATACATATAGGTGCCCTAGGGTGGCCCATGTAAACGATGACTTTAAAAAAAATAATTGTTTAGCAAAATGCCAATAGATGCCAAAAAACAATGTTTTAAAGACTATAGAAAATGTGGTTAGAAAAGTTACCACTCAACCGCAAAGATTTAAATGTCTTTCCACTCAAACGAATTATTAACTTAAAATTAAAAGCATTTTTCTATGTTTTTCTGTATATGGAGACAATATTTTTCATCTTTAATTTTTGAATGAAACACAGGTTTTTGTACAAAAATTATTTTGTTTTCCTTTAAAATTGATACCACTGAGCGATGTGAGATTCCTATAGCTTTCACAATATCTCACACTTTTAATCTCCGATTGGCCATATCGTGAGTTGTTTCAATTGTTTCGGGTGTAGAGATATCAACTATGCATCCAGTTCGGCATCTTCCGTGCTTGAATGGCCACAACGAAATTCAGTAAACCACTTTTTTACCATTGAAATTGATAGTGCAGAGTTCCCATGGTATTTATCAAGTTTAGCCTTTATTTGAGTGATGGTTTTTTCGCAAAAAATAATGCTTAATGAGCACACAAAATTTACTTTTTTCCAATTTCTCCTCAAGTGACGAGGTAGTCTTCTATCAATGACTGCCAAACACGAACTAAATGACGCAGCTTGTTCAAATTTTGACAGGATTCAACAGACAGATGTCTGTTGACAGGAAAAGTTTTGCCTTTCAGTTAAGAGCCGGGAAATTCAGTTAAAATTTACATATTTTAGAATGTTTGAATTTTGAAAATGTAAAATTTGAGAATTTATATGTATATGCCTTCAATTTTATGATGGTTTTGGATGAATGAGTCGAACAACTTTAATATTTTATGTTTAAAGATCTATGTATGTTTGAATTAAAATTTAAAATTTGTTTGAGCATAATGCTACTTTGAAACATAAGTCGAAATTTCAAATAAAATATGGAACCTCTAATTTTCAAATATCAAAAATTCAAAAAGTGCAAAATAAAGGCCATCCTAATGTGCAATTATACAAACAAACTGGAGTAAAATTTGTAAATGAAATATAAAGTCCTTGTACACATACTTACTTAAATACTTTTAAAGGCTGGAAATTTATATTTTGATAAATATGTATGTATATATTTTTTTAAAGGAATATTTTCTGGAAGTTTTTCAATTAATGGATTAAACATTTTAATTTTTAAGCAATTGCGTCTTTAGAAAGTTTATTTTTAAATTTATATTTAGAGCAGGATCATTTCAATATTATGAGAATATTGCAAAATTTTATAAACTAAATGTTGTGGGTTTTTTAATAAAGCGACACACAGTGCTGACACATAAAATCATTAAAATACAAAAACGAAAAAATATCTACAATTTAGTTTTTAACAACATTTTTAATGGTTATGTTGTTAAAGTGGTGAAGGTGCTGATTCTTGAAACGTCAGTCAGCCAGTCATATTAGACAGTAGTTTTCAACAGGAACAAATTGTGAAATTTTCTATAAATGAAAAGGTGTGTAAACAAAACTACACCTATTACTAGAGTGAATATTTTAGGTTGGGGGTGGGGGTGGATTTCAGCGCTATTTCAAGGTCATACAACATGCCAACATTCTTTAGTTTGTTGATATAATGTAAAAATAATTCCTTTCACACACAGATACATACCTATGTTCAAATGTGTGTGGGCCCGTATGTATTAATATATTAAATAAAAATACACAGTTTTATTGTAGTACTGGTATAAATGTAAACTGAGGTCAAGTTTGTTTAAATAAACTTAAACATACACATGTCGTATGTCCCCCATAAAATTATAAATTGAAATCATATTTTTATATGATTTAAACGAATATCACACATCCAGTCGCAATTTTATATAGATACCCAGCAAACACTTTTAAGGTTTGAACTTAAATTAAAAATGATTTAAAATCAAAGCCTTGCTCTCATACGTTTGGCAATAAATTTCCCAGAAAATTTGCTGTTTCTTCTAGATTTTATGTTTGCTGGGTTACTTGTACCTCTGAATGTGAGTATCCTGTGTGCATACCTTTAAAATCATGAATTTTATTCTATGAATTCCTTGGTGGGAAAACAAATTTCAAAAGCCAGTCAACATTTCTATTTTTTTATTATTTTCATTTATGTGAGTGCACAAGAATTTTTCAAAAATTCCATTTATTATTTGATTTAGACAAACAAAAACGAACCGAAAACATAATAAATGAATCAAATTTGCTGTAACTTGAATATTTTGTTTGGTTTATCGATGATGACAAGGGGTTTGTTAAATTATAATTAAAACTACATGTTAGATTATTTCTTTTAGCTAGCTGTGTTATTTAAAATTCTTTCCCTTTCTCCTTTTTTTAAAGACACGAAACCGTTAATTGTGTATAATTATCTGTAAAATATAATTATTCTTGGCTTTCATTATAATTTTCTACTTTGACATTTAGAAAAAGAAAATAATATTTACATATTAAAAATAAAAATATAATAACATACATATTTACCCACCTCTAGATTCAAACTTAAAGGTTAGAGTTGAATTTTTTTTAGCGGGAAATTATTTGTTAATTAATAAGGGGGAAACAAAATTTCAATGATTTTTATTAAAAGAAAATCAAAGTAAATTTTAATTGGAGAGTAAATTGAAATATCCTAGATCAGTTAAGGAGCCAGGGGGTAAAATAAGGAAATTTACCCCCAAAAACCGAATAGTATTAATATAAAGAAGTAAGAGAGCTATATTCGGCTGTGCCGAATCTTATATACCCTTCACCAAATTATACTTTAAAATAAATTTTTTAAAATATTTTTAGGTAAACAAAATTAAATTTTTTTTTTTAATTGTTTTTAAATTTTTTTTTTTTAAATTTTTTTTAAAAAAAGTTTTTTCCTAATTTTTTTAAAAATGTTTTTTTTAATTTTTTTTTTTTTTGGAAAAAAATGTATGACAAAAAAAATTTTTTGATGAAAAAAAATTCGGGTTAAAAAAATATTTTTCCCGATTTTGACCCATTGTAGGTCCAACTTACTATAGCCTTATCTACATCGTTGCAATGGACTTTGAAATATCTATCATTAGATATCCATATTGTCTATATTAATGACTTAGTAATCCAGATATAGATCAAAAATCGAGGTTATCCCGGTTTTTTGCTCATATCTCCGTTATTTATGGACCGATTTTGCTGATTTTAAATAGCAAACTTCTCCAAAGCATGTCTGACAGAATTATTGAAGATTTGGATCCCGAAGATATCTGGGGTCTTCAGAAAATTGATTTCAACAGACAGACAGACGGACATGGCTTAATCGACTCCGCTATCTATAAGGATCCAGAATATATATACTTTATAGGGTCAGAAATGAAAAGTGTAGAAATTACAAACGGAATGACAAACTTATATATACCCTTCTCACGAAGGTGAAGGGTATAAAAAGGAAAATAAGAAAAATGTATAATAAATATTCAGCCCAATTATGAAAAAAAATTCACCGGGAGTTTTTTCCCTTTTCGTTTTTTTTAACATAGAATTTGAATAGGAATAAGATAAGAAAAGAAAAGGGAAAAAATTCCCGGGGAATTTTTTTCATAATTGGGCTGTTTAATTTATTTCTCCTTCACCAAATGGTTGACCTGAATCCGCACCTTTAATGTCACGTATACGTATTTAACTAAGCTGATGTAAGATGAAATTTTACAAAAAATAATTTTCAATAAATTAAAGAGTAGAACTTAATTACTCCATTGCAATTATTTTGATGAAAAATTTAATTTTAAAAAACCAGGAACGTGAAACATTACATTCTTTTAATCAATTATTATAAGGTATTATTTAGGTAACGGTAATCGCATCCAGAATTAAAAATATGCTGACAAATGTGGTAACTATTTTATTACGGTTTCATGACTGACCCGCATATTCCGGGTCAGCCAAACACATTAAAATAAAGCAAAACTTCCCGCATATGCAGCATTCTTGGTACAACATTCGAAATTTTTGAAGCAAAAATAAAACTTTACAAATCCAGCATTTTTAAGTCATATTATTACGAATATTTATATTTTATTAATTTCCCCTTCTTTCTATTACAATTTCTAAAATTAAACAACAAATTATTTTGATATTCTGCTTTTTTTCGTGCACCACATATGAGTTTGTAGGTAAATGAAAAGAATAAATTATAAATATATGAATACACAGATATGTATTTTATGAATTTGTTTATTTTTAAAAGCCCTTGCTGAATTTTGCGTTTTATTTAAAAGGTCGTCGAATTTTTTTATGTGCACTCTTTTCAAAGAGTACAAACACACATTAGGATGGCCCCAAATGACAGTTTTTAAATGTTTGTTAAACTAATGAAGAACTAAACCAATTCAAAAATAGTTTCCACGTTATTTAATTCATTCACACGTGGTCAAAAATAGAGAACTGCGGGAAAGTTGTATCAACTGAAATTTTTTTTCCCATGTGCAGAATTTTTCTCAACCGAAAAACTGGTACCGAATTACAGCAAAATTTTTCGTAATTGTCTTATTTGAGTTTATGGCATTCGATATCGAGCAAGATATTTTTTACATTTTATTACAATTTCGATATCGAAAGTATTTTTTGATACACTCCCTATTACAGCAATAGTACCAGTACTATTTTATCCGAAATAACATAACAAGAAAAGAAAATATTCCATTCCGATTTTTTTTCAAATATTTTAGATTTACAGCCTGTTTATAAACAAGATTGAGAAATCTGAACAAAAATTGCACATGTGTTCCTTTTTTGGCTCCAAACAAATAGGTCCTTCCTAGCGTTCTTAAACATATTTGCACAGATCCTAATTAGTAGAGAGAAATAATATACATAACTTTGCACACACAAACCTATACAAAAAAAAATCATGAAAATCTAAAGTGAATTATATTTACATACATAGATACACACCCATACTCACTTACATACAATCATATTTACATTTCTGCAAAAAAAAAATAGAAAAGTAAAAAACCCCGTTAAAGTCAAAATCACAAAAGAATGTAAAGGTGTGTGTTTTTTTTTATTAAGGATATGTAAATGTTACGAATAAGTACGTATGTACGTACATATCCATATGTACATTTGTATGTAGTACTTTTACGAATTATATAAATGTTTATGATGAGTGACTAAAATGTATGTCATATTGTACGAACGGTTAACTATTTTGTGGTATGGCGCTTTTGTGGCATGTAGTATGGAGTGTGTGTGGTCGGTTTTTGGGGGGCAACAGTTGGGTAAGAATTGGCATCATTCATTTTAGGGGTTATAACTTATATTCTACTGTCTCGCTAATGTGTTAATGGCCTTTATATAAACTTTACATTATTTACATTAATACTGTAAAAACTTAGCCAACACGCACACAGACAATTACTTAACATGCTTAAAACACGCGTAATACACATTCATATTCAAATATATATATATTCCCGCGCACTCATTCTAACATACATTCTTTTGCACTCACTCACTCATGAATTGTAGATTCTGTTTGTATGTATTTCTAATTGTATAAATAAACACATTCAAATACAAATTCATATCAAAACGTACAAAGGTAAAATGTGAGCGCTACCCAGCAGTTCCGAACTAGTAATTTTACCCATCATTTAGGGTGAGAACTAGCTACATGAGTAGTTATTTTAACATGTGCAGGTCCTAAGCAAGGGGTCCTTTTGGATTACAATGATACTGTCCGATAGCTGGTTCAAAGTAGTCAACGCTTTGGATTCACATAACAATTACATAGAGTCAGTTACCTTACTAGCTACCTAACTGGTTACTTGATCATTTACTGGTACTAATTGACCTCAATTAGTCAGCTAAAAAGACATATCATGGACTCTCCAATAACCAATTGCTTGTAAACAAAACTTCCTCCAACAACTCTCCAATAGATTAATTCTGGTGGGTAATACAAAATAAACGTTTAAAGTGACAACACTCTAGATTACTTAGAGACACTAAAGTGACAATTGTATCCACGCAGTTACATGGGGTGTCAGTATACTTAAGCAAAAAATAAAATAAACTGTATGAGAATTATGTATGTATATCAACACAATTAAAACAAAACCAGTTTGTAAATTTAAAGTGGCTGACAGTCCCAAACTAGAGTCACTATTGATTACATAATTAGCAACGTTACTATTATTTTAACATGTGCGTGTCCTAAGGTGGATGCCAATTACAAAGAGACTGTCTGTTAGCTGATAGTCAATGCATTCTATTTACATACCGGTTACACATAATCAGTTACTTTACATGGGCGCTAGGTTATGAACTATTTTAACCATATTTAACTGTATGAGATATTGACAACATAATTGTGGCAAATTTGATCATGATTCTAGTGTTTATTAACGTATTCATTAGCATTCTAGCTCAATTCACAGAGAACTCATGATAAGCATGAACAGATTTCAATAGGCTCCGACCTATGCCCAAAACTGAAATTGCATAAAATTGCGACACGGGTTTCGTGGCTTAGTTAAGTTTGATGCTGTTGTGATCTGGAGATCTTAATCCGAAATCTATGAAAACTAAATATAGATTCTGGTTTCCAATCAAATTTCCAATGATGAACATTTTTCTTTAACATTATAAATAATTTTTAAACTGAAAAATTTTCTTTATTCAAATACAAAATATTCGATTGACAACACAACCAGATACTAGTTACAATGTAATATTCTGTACTTAGTAGTTGACTCATGTTTAGGGAACTCACGTAAGAGACAATCCAATCACTGTTCTTGTAAACAAACCATCCTCCGACTACTACGCAGAGAAAACAGATTCGTAGTCATAAGGGAAACATTATTAAAAAGTCGTATTTTCCTTTAAATATTTGACTCACGATGAAAACATATAAGTTTTTTAGACTGCTGGACTTTGAACTTTTATACATTGACTACTTATAAAACTGCAGGGTAGTGATTATTCTAAAGATATGTATGTGATTTTGTGGAATTTTCTTTAGAATTAGAATATTAGTATAATTTTTTTCTTTGTAAAATCAGAGGAAATCTTTGCTACAATAGCATTTTAAAATCTCACATAATCAAATATTCAGAGAATTCAACCAATTAAGTAAAAAAATAGGAATTACACAAATATGCTGTAGACTTTTTTAGCTATTTTTTAAATCCTTTATATCCTTTTAACAATTAGAAAATCATTTAATTTATATATAATACGTTTTTGTTTCATTACCGTTTAAATTTAAAAATTAAATATGTTATGGAATGGGATGGAAATTAATTTCGAAACGATTTGAAAACGAAAAAGGAAGTGAAGTATTAATTAATATCCTTTTGTATATTGTTTGAAATTTTATTTTGATATTATTGAATTAATTTGTATCACATGTCTTGCCATAATTCTGTTTAATTATTTACTACATAGAGAAACATAGAGCGGAAACTAGAAAAAAACTCAAACAAAAAAATTACTCAAAATAATCACACATACGAGTGTGGTTTAAAAATAATTCTGTGAACTTTTGACAAAACAACATAAGTGGAATTTTCAATGTTTTCAGGAGAGCGTTAAAATTGTTGAATTGATCGATAATTATTTTATAATTTGTCCTTAAAGTATTTTGAAAACTCTCAAAGGAGTATACGCTCTCCTAAAAAGATTGAAAATTCCACTTAAGTTGTTTTGTCAAAAATCCACAGAATTATTAAAATCGTTCGAAATTTGTGATATCTTTTTATTGATAAATCCACTGACATTTATTTTTGGGGATAATTTGTTATAAAATGGCCACGTTTTTTAATTATTTGTTTTTGAAACGATTGACCTCAAAAACATCTCATATCCCTCTTCTTGTATACATTTTTAAGAAATCATTTTTTAGGCTACATTCTTAAATTCATAATCAATAAAAACTTCATTTAATAAAAAAAAATAAACAGTTTTTTCCTCATCTTTAACAAGAATATCTACTTGATTGGTGGTCTGACACTTTATTATTTAAGTGTGAAGTTAAAGCCTGATGTGTCATGTTACTGCAACATAATCCACTCAAGAAAACACAACATTACATTCGTTTTTTTAAAATAATTTATGTGCCTCATAAAATCTAAAAGCTTAAAGATCGCACAAACAAGTTGCCAGACAGCAGTTAACATTGTTTTAGTAATTGGATACAAAACAATGCGCACGCGCATTAATACGACTATCACTGGATTGCTTGCTGGTAAATTGAGAGCACCTCATGCCAAAAAAGAACCCATAATAATTTTCTTCCACAGACTTGGCAATAAACTTGATCATAACGTGAGTAGATTGAGTGTAGGCGTTGTAGGTTTTTAAACATAAATTTTATAATTTCATGAGTTTTGTTGTGGCATGTCTATAAACTTTTTAACATTTTGTAATTTGTAAGTGGAGCATAACTAATCTTTATTTTTTCATTTTTTATATCTTTTTAGGCGTTTGCATCCTGACAGTAAGTTGAGACTATAAAAAAACCAAACACACATAATATGCCCTCGAAAAATACGCTCCTGTTAAGGCCCAGCCCACAACGCCAACGCTACCACCACAAGTTGCGATCTTCAACATCACCATCACCGTCTTCATTATCGCCCTCACCAGATGCTAGTTTAAATAAAAACATTCCTTTAACTAATGTTCTTGTAATATGTTTCCTTTTGGTCAGTCTGCAGGCAGTTGAGGTGATGGCAAAGGTTAAAACGAAAAAGAATTCGAATATACATTTTAACAATAATGAAGATAATCTGAAATCCACCTCCGACGGTCAGCACTTTGCCATGGAACCACAAGATCAAACGGCGGTAGTGGGTTCGCGTGTAACTCTTCCCTGTCGGGTTATGGAAAAGATCGGTGCTTTGCAGTGGACTAAGGATGATTTTGGCTTGGGTCAACATCGTAATTTAAGTGGTTTTGAGCGTTACTCTATGGTGGGCAGCGATGAAGAAGGTGATTTTTCTTTAGACGTATTTCCAGTCATGTTGGACGATGATGCTCGGTATCAGTGCCAAGTGGGACCTGGTCCTAATGGTGAAGCTGGCATAAGATCACGATTTGCCAAGCTAACAGTGTTGGTGCCACCTGAGGCTCCCAAAATTCTGCAGGGAGATCATTTGGTAACAACTGAAGATCGTGAAATTGAACTGGAATGCGATTCGGTGGGAGGAAAGCCAGCGGCAGAGGTGAGTTTTGAAAAGAAAAATATATAAAATTTTTTTCGCGTATCCCGAATTTAAATAAGAAAATATTTAACTGGAATTCAGTGAAATCTTTAGGAAAATAAATATGTTTCCTTCTTCTTAGCAAGTATTTATTTCATCATAAAAAACTTTTGTGAAATAAACAACAGAAGATTCTGAATAATATTCATATCAGAGCTTCGAAATGATTAATTCATTTAATTTGAGCTTAATTCACTAAAATCTTACTTCGGAATTAAAAAATTTCAATTCATAGCAGAATTCATTCAACCTCAAATCCAATTTTCAAAATCAAATTAATTATTAATTCCTTAGTACACCTAACGTAATGAATTCATCCCTTTAAGAATTCATTCCTTATTAATCATTTACAAAATGAATAGAGTTGGATGGAAGAAAATTTTAATCACAAGGGAATGAATTCATTACTTTTGGAGTACTAAATAATTAAGAGAGAATTATGTTGTTTGTTTTTTCCAAATGTTTTTAATGGACCTTTTAACGTGTTCCTGAAATAATTAATACCATACATAACTTAATACTAAATAACTAATATATTCGTCTTCCTATTGCAGATCACCTGGATCGATGGCTTAGGCAATGTTCTAACAAAAGGCATTGAATATGTCAAAGAACCCTTATCCGACAGTCGTCGCATAACGGCCAAGTCCATATTGAAATTGACCCCCAAGAAAGAACATCACAATACCACCTTTACATGTCAGGCACAAAATACAGCCGATCGTACCTATAGATCGGCTAAAATTCTCTTGGAAGTGAAATATGCTCCTAAGGTTACAGTGTCTGTGGTAGGAGGAGCTTTGGCTGGCGGTCGCATACCAGAAAGTGCAGAGGTTATACTATCATGTCAAGCTGATGCTAATCCTCCTGTACAAACTTATCGCTGGTTTATCAATGATGAACTGGTGACCGGAGATTATACCACCAAAATGGTGATACATAATGTTTCCCGGCAATATCATGATGCCATAGTTAAATGTGAAGTGGTAAATGCTGTGGGTAAAAGTGAAGAAAGTGAAACTTTGGACATAAGTTGTAAGTTTATACATATTTAAAAATTCTACTTAATATAAAATTTAATGCTTTACATTTGTTTAATTCTTTTTGAAGATGGTCCAGTTTTTCGCCAACGACCTGTTTCCGTAGAGGCTGATTTAGGCACTAGTGTCACAATGCGCTGTGATGTTGATGGCAATCCCACACCTGATATAGAATGGATTAATGAAAATTCCGATCGCGTAGTGGCCACCACAGCCAATATAACTTTAAAAGTTACTGCAGATACGGCTGGACGTTATTATTGCAAGGCTGTTGTAGATGGCTTTCCTGAAATAGGTGCTGAAGCCACGATTTATGTCAAGCGGGCTCCCATAATCACTTCGCACAAGGTGCAATTTGGTGCCGTGGGTAATCGTGCCAAAATCGATTGTTTAGCCTTTAGCATACCAAAAGCTGAAAGGATTTTGTGGTCTTATGAAGGAAAAATTATAAATATGTCTACGGCCGATCCAGATTTGTATATATTCGAAGAACATCATTTGCCCGAGGGCGTCAGAGCGGCACTGATAATCAAAGAAAGTCGTTCGAATCATTTTGGCAAATATAATTGTACAGTTGTAAATTCATATGGAAGTGATTCGTTGTTAATTACTTTAATACCAGAACGTAAGTTTAAATTATATACATAGATATTTTCTTATATAGAAAATTGTATTAATATTTAATAAATTTTACAGCTGGTTCGGTACCCGTCCTTTTGGTGGTCATGGGCTCTATGTCCTCGGTGGCCATTATCCTTATGGTTGTGATGCTCGTGATTGTGTATATGAAACGTAGCAAGAAAAAGCCCATGCCTGCAGATGTTATACCCGAAGCATCTCGTGGCGGTGATAAGTTAAGCGATCTCAAACATGAAATGCGTGCCAAAGCCTACGAGGCGGCTGAATATTCTGAATCCACCTCAGATGGTTTAGCCATCAATCTAACGCATTCTCCCATGCCAGATGTACAAATGAAGGGTGCCACCCTGGGTGTACCCCTGGCCGGTCCCGTCAAATTGGATGAAAGGTATGTTGAAATATTTTTAAGCTCTTTTCATTAATATTTATTTTTAATAAATTTTTTTTATTATCAGATTTTCAGGTGACTTTGGTGATCGCTATAATAGATCGTGTAATATAAAAAATATTAAAAATCAAGACTACAAGGAGTCCGTTAATGGTTATGCTCCTTATTTCGAATATGCTTTAGATTACAGTCCTCCCAATGATAATAAAAATTCGATGGGTTCTGTGTCGAAAAGTAATTCAACTACGATAAGTTCGGCTACTTTGCCTCACTATTCGAATCCTGCTAGCACAACGGGTAATATGAGTTTACCCAGGAATCGTGGTGATATGCAACAGCAGTCTATGAATAATGGATTTTTAGGTAAGTTATTAAATTGGATCTATTTATATTCACAAATATAAAAATAAACTTTTTAAAACTTTTATATGATTTGTTCTCATAATAGTCAGGAGGCTAATTCTCGAATTCGTGTACGAATGCGAGAATTATCCCCCAGATTTCGAGTATTCTTGTTAATTCTTAGCAAAACCTTTAAATATTCTACAAAAATGATTATTAATTATTTTCTATATTTTTTTCTTTAGGACAACCACTATTACAAAATGGCATTGACAGTCGTTTTAGTGCCATTTATGGCAATCCTTATCTGCGCACCAATTCCTCCATACTCCCACCTCTGCCGCCTCCAAGTACTGCCAATCCAGCGGCAACACCAGCACCACCGCCTTATCATGCACCCCGTAATCATGGCAATCTCATGGGCAACGGAGTAATGGGAAGTCTAAAAAATTTCGGCACCGCCAACAGTATAATCAGTGGCTCCAATGGTCCGGCTAGTGTAAGTGGCAGCAGTTCAAATCTCACCGCCAGCAGTAATACTTTGGCGGCTACACCGCTACAACAGCCCACAGTGGGTACACCCTCCGGTCACGTGTCATCCTCAAGCGCAACAACAGCACAAAGTCCATCGGGTCAATTCATACTACCGTCAAATGGCAATGCGGCGAAAAAAGGCGCATTGGCAACGCATGTCTAAAGCGGGTAAAATGAAATTAAAAGTTAAAAAAAAATAAACGAAACAAACGAACGAATGATATAAACGAATTAACCCGGTAACGGAAGTTTTATTCAAATTTTTATAGAAAAAAACATATTGTGATTTTTAGCGTTAATTATTTACCTATGGCAAACTATGTACATTTTTAACCAAGTTGCTAAATTTACTTAAATTAGTTAAAGTAACAAAATTCTTAAAAAAAAAAATTAAAAAAATAAAATATATAACTTTAGCAACTATGGTTATGATTTGCATTTTTATTAGTAACATTATTGTTAGTAAAATTAAGAACCTAATATACATAATTCTAGTACTACATACATATAAAGACATTAAAATTATATGTATTCCATAAGATGTACATAAATTTACCCAATCCTCCTTTCCTGGTCTGAAATATTTATACACCTACCTAAATAATGACTTAAATCCTTCAAATCCACAGTGAGTGACTGAATAAAGACGATTTTTAAACTTCATATTTTAAACTACAAATTCTTTATAGTTCTCATACAATAAATAATTTGTTTAGTTTTTTATTTATTTTTGATGAATAATAATGAATAAATAAAATTTTGTAAAAAAAAAAAATATTTTTAAAATTCCTAATACAATCGTCTTTTACCGTTTTTATATTTTGTCACTCACTGTAATTAGTCCAAAAAAGACTTTTTTTCTTTATAATTTTTAACTTTGTTTCATTTTTAATGTTATTCTTTAAAAACAATTTCGTATGCATGTTTGAGCATGCATTCATTATAAATGTCGAGTATGCATAACATTATTATTATGATAATTATATTATACTTAAGCCTAAGTCGCCTGTAGTTAGATTTCTCATGTAAATTATATACATACAACATACTTACATACATAAACATTTATATATACTTAAAAATATATATATATAAAAGTCGTAACTTGAAAAAAGAACTTTGTAAGCCAAAATTTCCAATTGGATTTAAAAAAAAAACTCTTATTTATTAGTATTTGTAAGATTAAAAAAAACAGCAAAACAAACAAACCTTTAAGATAAAATTATAAAAAAAATACTAAAAAAAACTTTTACTTATTTATAAACGCTTAAAATGAAAAACAGAAATACTTTGTAAAAAGAATTAGACTTTAATATACGCTTTTAAAACCAACCATATTAGTAAATAATTATAAACAAATTAAAAAAATATATATAAAATAAAAACAACACTGACAAAAAAAAACTACTTAAAAATTAAAGCTAATTTTAAACGAACAAAGAGAAAAAACAAGTCGACAATGTGCAAATAATTATAATCAAATTCTACTTTAATTAGCTGAAAGTTTTAGTATAAAATGAAATAAACAAATTGATTATGTATTGAATGTATTGAAATGAAACATCAACAACCACATTTAAAACAAAAAAAACATGATAGTAATACATTAAATAAGTATATTGCTGCCTTATTCCTTGTAAAAAACATTTAAAACCCACAAAAAAACACAAATATTTTTAATGTATCTTTTTAAATAATTTGTTTTAATTGATGACTATTTATTATATTTATCGAAAGAAAATCGTGAATTTTGTTTCGAAATCTATAAATTGTTTTTATTATTATGTTTCTAACAAAAAAAACGAAATGCTAATTACACAAAATTTTCTTTAGATAATGTTTATTATTTTTCCTTTTATGTCTGAATTAAAAGTGTTAAAAACTGAAGAAAACAAACAAAAAAAAGAATATTAAATAAAAACCATACTTAAAAATAAACTGAAAAATATAAAAAAAATAGACTTGTTTTATTTTTATAATATATCGGTCTATCAATGAAATGTCAATGGAATTGAAAGTCCTTTCCTTCATTTTTTTTTTATTTCACCTTTTGATTTTTGCTTATTTGTAAATCGGCACTACAAACCCTTCTATTTGCTTGTCTTCGTTTGAGTATTCATACCAGCACGTTTAGAAGGCGTTTTTGTTCGAGTTTGAAATTATATTTGGGGGATTCAAACGGTCTCCTATTAGGTCGTATTGTCAAATATAATAACATTTTTTTTTAGTTTAAATAAATTTTTGTTGGGTTTCAAACAAAAAAGTTATAAACTAATAAGACTTTTAGAACTATGTTTATTGGTTTGTCATAAAATAACATATACTGTGAGAGGCCATACAATGGAAATTTTTTTGAAAACTAATTTCCGTAATTTCAGTTTTTAAAAACATGACCTCTTACTAAATATATATACATATATTTCTAAGATAAACTCAAACTTACTAGGTTTTCTTATAAAAAAAATATGGTTATGCCTCTTAGCAGTGAAAAAACAATGGAAAATTTTAAATTTCTGCAAGAAAAAAGACTATAACAAAACGATTTTAGTGCTGGATTGAATCAAAAACTAGCAGTGATAAATATTCAATTAATAAAGAGCAAGCAGTTTCAAAGATTTACTCAATACCCACCTAAAAATATAACAATCGACTCAGTATCACTTTCAAAGAAAATTAGAAAAATTATTGCACTAAGGACGAAAACCTACTAATTTACATTTGGTTTATTTTAACAAGCAGTTGCAATATTCTCATGATTTATTAAAAATGTCTCCACAGTTAATTTTATAAATCAACAAGTAAAATAGCTATATTAGGCTGTTCCGAATCTTATATACCCTTCACCAAATTATGCTTTAAAATATTTTTTTTTTTTAAATATTTTTGGATAAAAAATATATTTTCTCAATTGTTCTTCTTTTTAAAATTTTATGGCAAAAATTTTTTTTCATAAATTTTGTTTCGTTATTTTTTTCTTTAATTTATTTGTGAAAAAAAAAATGTTATAAAAAAAATTAGGGTAAAAATATATTTTCCCGATTTTGACCATCTTAGGTCCGACATACTAAGGCGTTATATACTTCGTTTACAATATCTATCATTAGATATCCATATTGTGTATATTAATGATATAGAAATCCTGATATATAGATATAAAAATACGTCAACATTTGACGTTGTCCTGGTTTTTTCGATATATCTCAGTATTTGTGGGCCGATTTTCTTGATTTTAAATAGTTGCCGAACCGGATATATCAAGTATATAAATGATTGAAGGACTACTGTAAGTTGATTTCAACATACAAATGGTCAGACGGGTATGGCTATATCGACTCCGCTATCTATAACGATCCAGAATATATATACTTCGTGGAGTCGCAAATGAAAAATGTAGAAATTACAAAAGGAATGACAAACTTATATAATTAAAATTATTATTTTATTGGAAGATTTACCCCCGTATTCATAAAAAAATTAATAAATAAATTTAAACATACAAAATTTTATTTTAAAACATTGGCTCTAATTTTGTAAATCACGTCACCAAAGTGATATTTATATGGAAAGCAAAAACAAAATTTCAAAAATTTTAAAAATTTGTTTTTATTTTATATACAAAATTTTCAAATTATGAAAGGCAAATCAACGCTTGAATTTTGGTGATTTTTCGAACGCTAAACTTTTAATTTGCTGCAGTGATGCAATCATACATTTACGAACACACCCCTAGTTCCTATCTATGCGTATTTCATTAGGCCAGATCATCATGAAACCTATCATTATTATAATTCTTCAAAAAAAATTGAAATACTAATCAAATTACTTCGAAACAACATTTTTCTTTTTTAAGTTACTGCTAAAAAACACTGAAGAGGATTATTTGCCCTCGAACTAATTCATAACGCCATCAGTAAATTTTAAAATAACGGGTTTTTACAATTTTCTTTCTGTTTAGCGTTTATTAGATATGGTAACACCGAATTTGTCATACTGATTTCAAAATTATAAGTACGGCATCTCTTAATGTAAACAATGCTAGAAAACATCTGTTCGTTCACATTTTGCAAAAACACACGCAGAAAAGCCGCAAAATTTTTTATTTTTGTTTATAATTTTGTGATAAACGTGATTTAGATAATAAAATATTGGAAAATGGATAGTAAATTGACACGTTATGAGAAAATTGCGTTTTTGGGAGAAGGTCAGGTAAATAACTCCATCAAAATAGTCAGTATCCCACAGATTAACAAAATATTTGTATAAATTTAGTTCGCCACGGTCTACAAGGCTCGAGATGTTTTAACTGAACAAATAGTAGCTGTGAAAAAAATCAAAATTGGCAGCCGTGAAGAGGCCCAAGATGGTATAAATCGCACAGCTTTGAGAGAAATCAAACTCTTGCATGAATTGCAGCATGAAAACATAATCGGTCTAGTTGATGTATTTGGCCACAAATCGAATGTGTCATTGGTGTTTGATTTCATGGATACCGACTTGGAAATTATCATTAAAGATCCTAAAATCATCTTAACACAGGCCGATATTAAGGCATACATGATAATGACCTTAAGAGGTCTGGAATATTTGCACTTGCATTGGATTTTACATCGAGATTTAAAGCCCAACAATTTACTAGTAAATGGTGATGGCATATTGAAAATTGGTGATTTTGGTTTAGCGAAATTCTTTGGTTCTCCCTCACGTATTTACACACATCAGGTGGTTACACGCTGGTATCGAGCTCCGGAGTTGTTATTTGGTGCCCGTCAGTATGGCACTGGCATAGATATATGGGCTGTTGGTTGCATTTTAGCTGAGCTATTGCTGCGCGTTCCATTTCTAGCCGGCGATTCTGATTTAAATCAGCTTACGAAAATTTTCCAAGCTTTGGGCACTCCCTCCGATGATAACTGGCCAAATTTAAGTAAACTTCCTGATTATATGCAGTTTGTTCAGTTTCCCGGTGCACCACTTGCCAGCTATTTCACTGCTGCTCCTGATGATTTGATAGCATTGGCAGAGAGATTATTGGCCTTAAATCCATCTAAGCGTTGTACATGTACCGAGGCTTTAGATATGAAGTATTTCTCAAATAAACCAGCACCTTCATTGGGTCACAAATTGCCGTTGCCTTCATCGAAACAACAAAATGTAGACGAGAAACCGAATTTAAAGCGTAAAATTTTAGAAGCTATGGAGGGTGTTGGTAATCCTAAGAAACTGATATTTTAATGTAAGTAATTGTTTTTATACAAGTAGTTGTAATTTTTTCAAATGTTTACTTTTTGCACAGTAGTCTGGTTAAATATAAGTTAAAGAACTTTAAATAGTCTGCAGTAATAGAGAATTAGAAAACAATAAACTGTATATTTTATAACGAAAGAAATAACTAAATAGTACATTGCCTACGATGAAAATTTTGCAAAACCTTAGTTCGCATTGATATAAAATAAAAACTGTAGGCATAAATAGGTATTTCACTATTTATTTCCTATTATTTTTATTATATTTGTAATTGTTTAATTGTAATTTGTATTATTTGTAATTTTTTTACAAACATTTTCCAAAATGTTATATTTAATTTAAAATTTTACTTAAATAAGCAACTATAATTAATACTTTTATTTCCCAAAAATGTTGAACCAGGCTAATGTACACTACATATACACTTTTATTAAAATTTATTAAACGAAAAAATACCTAAAGTATAGAATACTTAATATAACTCAAAAATAACATCAAATCGGTTTAAATAATCCTATAACTTAAGATGTATCGAAATACTAGTTACTTACTTTACAATATTTTTCAGTTGGACTGATTTAATTATATTTTTTTCTATTGGACTGATGTAATCTTATTAATTCCCGTTTAATAAAAGTTCAAATCCCGACTACTTTTGTTTTGAAATATATTAATATTAAATATGAATTACCTTTTCGCTAGCAAACGTTATAATTTTCTCTTCACAAATTTTACAGAGGACATATAAAATAATTTGTTTTTAATATTTTTGAAATTTATTAATTCAGTTTTACTACTTATTTGGTATTTTTATTATGACTTATAAGTCCCTATTGCCAATATTAATAGGCAATGAATCAACGTATTTGATACCAGTAGTCGATATGATAGTAAATTTTAAAATTATCCAATATGGACTTAGCATGTTTGCACACTAATCTAACAGTTTGTTTCCAATTTATATTAATATCATTTAATTTTATGAAAAAAATATTAAATTTTATTAATCACTTTTTCCATACAAAATTTCTCTTGTAAACCTTTGATAATTTTAATAATAATCAGCCTATTTTTAACACTGAATTTGAATAAGAAAAATGGGAATAGCGAAAAAACTTCCGCGGATTGTTTATTCATGATTTGGCTGAATAAAAAATAAATTAATAATTTGTACAAATGCCAATGATTCGGAATAAAATGTTTCCCATTTTTAATAAACTGTTTTGTTTTATATTCTTTAATTTTTATTGTAGTTATAATAAACATTGTTAAAAAAAAATCATTCATTAATAAAAAATAAATTTGTACTTTAAATAAAAAATATTCGTTTCAATTCAATGTGCTGCGCTGTACTCTACGCCATATATTTCGTATATTTTTAAAAAGTCTGGCAACTCCATGAACAACATGAAAATAGCGCCATCTATTGTTGCAGGTAACCATTTTATATTTTTCAAAAAATTGTAATTCTCAGTCTGGCAACATTCGTAAGAAAAATGGATGCCACTAAAGAAAACCCATCTGGTAGCATTATATTTCCAGAGTTGCCATATTTTTTGTTAGCAGTGTACGATTTTTGCTCAAAAGGTGCCAGACTGAGAAAACCAATTTTTCGGAAAACATAAAATCGCTAACTGAAACAATAGATGGCGCTATTTTAACATTGTTGCCAGACCTGAACAAATACGCAAACAGGAAATAGCGAAGACACATTTAATGAGGCATTTTGAAACAGTTTTATAACAAAAATAAGCTTTTTTTGTTTTAAATTTGTATATACAATTATTTTTTTTATTAGATTTTATTCATTTCGGTTTGTTTAATTCAACTTAAAACTTAAATCACATATTTTCACGTATAATAATAAATAAACACCAAAATATATGTAAAACTACCTTAAACAATATTTGAGAAATTTAATTCTACATGAAAAAAAAACTAAACACAACTAATAAACAATACAAAAAGAAATTAATAATAATTAAAATATTACAATTAACCTGCAGTTAGTGCGTTAAAACTACTACACATTAATAAAAAAAAATATGAGCCATTTTATTTTATATAAAAAAAACAATAAAGTACTAAAATAAATATTGACTTAGATGAGATAATTTAAAAAAAAATTATAGTATATATGTATATACTGGTTTACTTTTGAATTACCCAAGAGTTTTTTATGAATTTCTGTTTAATTATTTTCTTAAAAATTCTAACAATAATAATAATTACTACTATAATAAATATTTGGTAATGTTTGTTGTAACAATACGCATATGTTTACCATATGCATATTTCTAAATATAAATAAATAATTTACTTTTGTTTCTTTCACATTTTTCTCTTGGTTTTTGAATATTCTAGAAAAAAATTATTAAATTAACATTATTTTGTTTGTTTTAAAGCTAATTTGTTTTTGATTTTCCGATCATTTTGTTTTGTAGTTAGTTTCCTTAATACAATAATTCATATATTAAATTTCTCAATTTTATATCAAAAAAGTTGATATTTTACATGTTTTTTGTTTGTTTTTTTTAGGTCTCATTTAATTGAAATATGAAATGAATATACTACATGCCTAAGTTAATGTTACTTTAAAACTATGTACTATGTATGTAATTAGCTTCTTTGTATTCAAATTTTGTTTTTTTAATTTTCACTTAAAAAAATTGGTTTCATATTGTTTTAGTTTGTAGTAGTAGCATTTTAGTTTAATATTTTACTATATATGTATGTATTGTTTTAGAGATTTATCGTATCTAAATCTTGGCAAGGAGCACGCGGACTTAGTCCCTCAATATTTGTTTCAGTATTATTAGTTAAGGCATCATTATTTAGAGAGTTATCATCCATGGAGGAATTTTTATTATCACGCGTGCTATTGTTGTTATTGGTCTTGGCATCTTGTGTAGCGCCGGAACTTTGTACCTTTTTACTACCCAAACCCAAAGGAAAAGCAAATTCTTGCGGCAATTTACGCATAATTTTACCCGAAGTGATAAGACGACCAAAGCCTTCCTGAAAATAGCGAATTTGAAAGGAAAACACAATTAATTGAAGAGTAATTAAAAACAATAGAAAGTAATTTTAACACTTACTTGATGGGCAAACGCATAGCCAGATCTTAAAGATCTTCTTGATCTTCTGGATGATGGTGCCCTCATAACACTGCTAGTCTGTCTAAGTTTCAAACTAGCTTGGCGTCTCTTCATGCGTATCTGTATAAAATAAAATAGAATAGTTATATGATTTCTTGTTCTGAAAGAAAGTTGCTTTATCTTTACCTTATCTGCCAGACTTGGTTGACAATCTATCAAATAGAATTTATAGGCTAATACTGGTATCATTATTAGCACCACGGTTATGAACATTGTTGTCCAAAATGTGAGATCTTTCATGGCCATTGTTAAGGAGCCCACATAGGGTCCGCCAATAACATAATTGTAAAAGTAGTCTAAAACAAAATACCATACCAGACTACCCCAAATTGTTATGTGATTAACAATTGTCCAATACGATGTATATAAGGCAATCTGAAAAGGAAATTTTAAATATAAACCCATAGAACTCCATATTAAGGTTTATTAAAACTCAGTACCTGTGCAGTATTATCAATAATTAAAATAGTTGCAACAACAGCTCCCAGAGTCATGTGATCACTTAAAATTAAACCATTTGGCGAGACGCCTTTGTGATAAGTACCTAAATACAAAAATACATTATGAAAATGAGGAGAACTTAAAAGTTTTCTCCTTTAACTTACCATAAGGAATTAAAAATAATATTAACGAACTAAAGGCACCATGTAATACACTATACACAAATTCTTTGGTATTAAACAATTGACTTTTCAAGCCTGGCGTATATAGTTTGGGAAAATCTACACTATGTCGATCCGAAACATCTTGCTCGAATACGCCCAGCGCCAAGACAGGCAATGATGTATAGAAAAGATTATAAACCGATATAAACATGGGATCAAAAACAGTCTGTAAAATGCAAAATTCATATACATATGTTAAATGTATTCAATTTAATTGATTGTAATTATACTAACCTGTGCGCTAAAACCACAAAAAAATGAATACCAACAATGACACAGGGTAAATGCAAAATTTTTATAGAAAAAATAACGCAGGAATTTGCACATGCGATAGTAGGACCAACGACCGTGCACCAATAAAAGTCTTTCTAAATAGCGAAATTGTGCAATCGAATAATCGCTCGCCAACACAGCTTGCAAGCCCTCTTGACCAGATATACCAACACCAATATGGGCGGCTGTAAAGAAAACGAAAAGTTATTGTAATACAAACAATTGATCTAATAGATTATAACCAAAGTATACCAAGTAGTCCGACTCTCAATTTTTTAAAATTACTCTCTCACATATATGGGTACCGTGTGAGTTCAGAGAAATATTAACCAATGAAATGTCTTGAAATTTTAACTTTTAAATTTTGATAAAAATAACGTTTTTTACACATTATTACACTAACACATATTATTCTTTATTTTTTTAAAACACTTTTTGCACACTTTCATTGTTAAAACGTTTCTATTTTGCACAAATCAAGAAAAAATATTTTTGGAATTTCTGACATGTAATTTTTTGTTATTGTACAATTTAAATTATAGGACAGAGTTCCAATTTTTGGTATTGAAAATTCATACAAATTAAAATATAAACCTTTTTATAGAACTCTGTTGCCTGGAGAAAATTTAAATTTAATTGATTATTACAGATACGCAACAAATGAAAGCTGTCAAAAAGTTTTCAATGGTCGTGGTTAGCAGAGCGAGAGAAAAAATAAAATTTTCAATAGGCAACGAGTGTGAAACAATGAATCTTTTTTCAAACCACAACCATTTTGACATTTTCTTAGTTTTCTATTGCCATATTTCTGAAATCAGCTAATTCATATCTGTATAATTTGTGTTGATCTATTTCTGTTCTATTGACAACTATACTCATTCCCATTCAATTTTGTATACTTTGTTAGAGAATTTTCAAAATTAATTTAAATTTTCGTGATTTATGATATCTTAATTAACATTTACCTTTGATCATAGATACATCGTTGGCACCATCTCCTATCGCTAAAGTAACTGCATTCTTGGCACGTTTGATTAATTCCACAACTAAGGCTTTTTGTAAAGGTGTAACCCGACAGCAAATCACGGCCTTACATTGTGAAGCAATATCAAGGAATCTAAAAATTATCAAAAAATAAGTCAATACAAATTTTAAAAACTTGTTAACACCAAAAATAATTTACTTTGTTTCCAGTTCTGGTGATAAACAATGGACCAGTGAATGACCATTAATAACTATAGCAAAACCGGTATTTTCTTCAACTATTTCATCATCTCTCAAAACATTACGAGCCGCACTGCCGCCCTTTTCCAATGTATCATACAATTCATTTGTTTCAGCACTTTAAAAAGGAATTAAATATTGAAATTAAAATTAAAACAATTTTAAAAAATAAAAAATTTTATAACAAAAACACAAAAACACACATTAACATATTTCGTGAAAGCTATTGAAATTTTACAAAAAACGTTAGTAAAATGTGTTACAAAAGCATTAATTTTTGTTTTTTTGAAAAAGTGTTAGCATTACAGCGATCCAAAGAAATTAAGAATTGTTTTTTTTTTGTAATTAATTACTAAATAAATATTATTTACTATTTATATACAATATAACACATTAAAATCAAAATAAATATTAAAATTTATTTAAATTATAACAAGCGCTCACAATGAATTTATGTTGGTATTAATCAATGAATTGAAACTAATTATTTACATATTTTTTTTATTAAAAAAAACAATAACAACAAATAATTTAATATAACACGAACTTATATTTAATTTATTTATATAAATTTACATTACGGGCGAAACAAGGTACCAATAGAGGGGGAAAATCATCCATTGTATCAACTGAATAGAAAATTATAGCTAAAAAAATGTTTGGAGAGTTTTTTCTTGGTAAAATGTTGTTGGTAAATGGTTTTCAAAATCAAATATTGAAATTAAACAAATAATAAATAAACTAAACTCTTAGAGGAAAGATAATAACAAATATAAAGTAAAGTATTATAAATTGTATAAACTATATATGGCTATAGTATAAATAATAATAAAACAAATTTAAATTAGCTGATTATTTAAAAACAAATCTTACATTTTGGATTTAAATTTAATATTGCTCTAACTGAACAAAACATACGCATCTGTAAATATTTAGCTTAGTGTGCAAATGAGCTAAGTCCTTTGTATCGATTTTACAGGATAGTTAAACAATCGAACTTATGTTCGAAAGTTATTTAAAGCTGTTAAAATAATCTTTAAATCATAAAACAATAATCTCAGTTTTATTGGAGTCAAATTTCTTATAATTTTGAATTTCGACTTAAAAATTTTGGAAAAAAATGTTCAAGAATTTTTAAGTATTTTCATTGTAGTTTTAGAATATAAGCTTTTTAAGATATGTTCGAAAAACTGTACACTAAATGATGCGGCGGTTGCATAAATTTGCGGGATCACTGCCAACAATTTGCATTAAATCACGACGCAAATATTTTTTTTCGAACGCTAAACTATTATTATGCTGCAGTGATTCAATGTTAATGTATTTACGAATGCATCCAAATTGTGCATTTTTATTTATTTTATAGTTTTGCATAAAAATCACAATTTTCATAAAATAAGAATTTAGCAGATTTGCACACTAAGGAAACGATAAGCAACAAACTAGAAGATAGAACTCTTCTCTGTCTAAACATTATTCCTGATTATACAAAAGTGTTTTAGTAAGTACAAAATCAATACAAATTTCTCAAATAGTTAAATACGGTTCGTGTGTGAGTGGAATCGTTTTAGATGCTTTAGTAATTAGTTAAGCCTTCAATTCTTAAGAAAATCCTTTAACTAAAGCGCTAATAAGAATCTGAAATCGAATTTTAGTTCTAGCGGTATAAAAAAATATTTCAAATAGTTTTTTATATAAAAACTAAACAGCTAATAAGATTAAATTATTCGAAACCTACAAATAATTTAGATAACAAACATGTAAATTATAGTTATTACATAAAGTCTGTTTAACTGTTAGTTTTACTATTTTCCAATATTTTGATTTTTTTTTTAAATATCCAAAATAGTTAAAACTAGCTAGTAAACGAACAAAGCTATAATTTCAAATATGTATGTATATCTCCAAAACAAACAAAAAAAGACAAAAATATAAAACAAATTTTCCAACATAAAATTTTGGTTAGATACCGAAACATAAAACTTGTAGTAGAAAAAAGTACTAGCTAGTAAAGTGATAAATTATTATGTAAACCAAATTGAACTGTGTTTCTGTATTAATTACCCTTAACTACATCAAAAAATATAAAAATACCAATAGAACAAACAAAATTAAAAAATATTAAAACGTAACAAAAATCAGAATAAATTTAAAAAAAAAACTTTAAGAAAAACTTTCGTATAAAAGAAAGATTTTTCTTTGAAAAAAAAGTGTAAAACTGTTTTGTTTTTTGTATATTTTGGAAGGGTAAGAAGAGATAAACAAGATGATGATATGATATTCCCTCTACCTGTCCGGTTCGCCCTTTTTACGCATATTATTGACATCATCATCCCACCTAAAGGTAACAACTGATATAGCAGGCGGTGGTGGTGGTGACACCTGTGTAATTTTCAACGATGATGCACTACGATCATTCAAATGCGAGCCATTTAAATTCACTGATGGTTCAAGGGCTAAACAAAAGAAGACAAACTCTTTAGAATAATTCTAGTTTTCATATAAACTATATTGAACAAAACTTACGTGTTGGCCTAAATCTATTAACTATTCTAATTGATTCTTTAAATTGCCTTAGCTGTTTATCAACCTCTTCGATTGTACTGCCATCTACAATAAAAACATCGGCCAGGTCATCGGTTAATAATTGACATGAATATCCTATATTTATAGCAGTTTCTAAAATATTTTTTAAAAATAAAATTAATTGAAAAGCATTATTTTTAAACATTGGAATTAGTTATATACCTTGTTTATCTCCTGTTAATACCCATACTTTTATGCCAGCCATTTGTAAATTGGCTATTGTTTGCGGTACACCATCTTGCAATTTATCTTCTATGGCCGTTACTCCCACTAGCACCAACTCACTTTCAACTTCTTCCATAATTGAATTCATTTTATCTTCACGATGATCTAGCGATACTGAAGCTTCATAGTGACGTTTACTCCAATCTTCATAAAACTCTGCTGTTAAATGTCGTTCAGCTAAGACAAGCGTACGCAGACCTTCGCCAGCGAATTTCTATAATAAAAAAAGTATAAATCTTTGTTTTTAAATGTTTCTCAAATCTTAAAATATCTACACCATTTACAATTGTATTACAGAAGTTTCTAAGCATAACGAAATTATACATAGAGCGGAAACTAGAAAAAACTCACTTAGTTTTTTTTACCAATTAGGTTTTTGACAACTGAGTTAGGTTTTTGACAGAGTTTCCGATCTATGTGTATTTATCTAAGTGTATTTAGAAATGTCTAATTATATTTCAGAAATTGAATTTCAGAAATTTATATCAGATTTGATTAAGTTATTGAAACATATAAAACTCAGTTTAAAATTTTCAATAATTTTAATGTCTGGTTGAAAAACTTTTATTTTGGTTTGAACTAATATGTACAAATATTATGATAAATATCAATATACTTACATTCAAATGATCTTGTGTACGCGCTTTAATATCATGTTGACTAGAACTTAACCTATCATAAATAACATTATCAGCTCCCTTACAATATAGGAATATTTTATCACCACGTCTTAATACAACCGACATACGTTTTCGTACATTATTGAAATCCAAAATATGCAACAGTTCATATTCCTTTAAATAAAACAAACAAACAAAATTATATTAATTTTAATTAAATATGATTAAAATTTGTTGAACTTACCTCTGTTCTACCCATAACTTCTATGGTAATACTGTTTGGCGTCCGAGAACGAAATACAAAACCAAAATTTCTAGCTGCCGACACTAAAGCCGATTCATCCGGACTCTGAGCCTGATACTCTAAACGACCCTCCACATACTCGGGCATAACGGTATGACACAAGGCCAGCAAACGAAAGAAGTTATGGGCATGTTCTTCATCGGAACGCACAGCATCCAACAGAGTTTTATCGTACCATCGAAATTCTGGTTCATATTCCGGATTTGCAGAGAAATCCACTGGTTCTACAGTCTTTAGAAAAGGGTTGGAAAAAATTACAAAAAAAATAATGAAAATTATAACTTTAAAAGTAATTTAGCTGATGAATTTTGAAATTATATGTATTTAGCGGTTTTATGTATTGGAGAAAATTATGTCTAATAGGTATAAATAGTATGCAAAAGTATGATATTTAGGCGGCAAATATAGCTGGTATATAGTATAAAATGGATATTTAGTAATAATATTTAATTATAGGTAAAATGTACATGCACTAGATAGTATTAATTATAAAATTTCTCTAATATTTTGAAATAAATAGAAAGCCAAATTAAATTTTATAAGCAGCACACACTATAGATAGAGTTTTACGTAGTTAAATTTTGAATTAATGTATATAATATGTAGTTTTCATTAATTTATTTTTTAGTATTTAGACGTCATTTAATTATATACTTACCGCCCTATTCAAGAACGATTATTAAAGTTAATAATGGTTTATTAATCAACTTTTTCACACAAAATTCCAGTTCGTAATAATCGTTGTTGAATATGGGGGTTAAATATGATTATATTTATATAGAATGGCATTTTATTAAATCTTTTGTGAATTAACAAAATCAAACGGAATCTAAAGAATCTAAAACAAAATCAATCGTAATAAAAACTACGGAATTTTAATCATTCCAAACGAAATGTGCGACAGGACTGTAATTTTAATTTTAATTTTAACTGGATATGGCTATAGATCGGCATAAACAGAATATTCCACATTAGCAAATGTATTTTAATGTTACGTAAACCTAATTTTCAGATTGTGTTTTTGATGTAAAATCTAGAAATTATTTTCCTTTGGCTAATTTTAACCAAATTTGCACACAATACATCTCGCGTTGGGCTTTAAGTGCTGACCACTGACTGTAACACAATTTAAATTTCACTTGTTTTTAATATAAATTCCAACAAAAATGCTCAATGGAAAGGATTCCAGAATATGTACGCACTCCTTAATTAACAATATTTCTGTAGGAATTAAAAAAAGTGAAATTTGAATTGTAATTTCTAAACGGAGAAGCTATAGTAGAGTTTAAGTTTTGAATTTGGACCTTATAAAAAATCAAGACCCAGAGTAAAAAGGCCTCAATGTGCCCCATTATGCAAAATTTAAAACGATAACATTTTTCTAAATTTAAATTTAATTTTCTTGTCCTAACCTAGTCTTTTTTTAATAATAGAGGATATAAATCTTTACAGATTTTGTTCGTGAATTAACAAAATTTATAAGTTTTATAGAAAAATAATTGTTTAAAAATCAGGGGCCAAACTACCGCATTCGATATCGAGTAAAACTGAGCCTAATTTATTTAACCTAAGGTCAGATGGTCAGATTTAAAAAAAATAAGTTGTTTTTATTTCCAAATTTCGCTCAATAAAGCCAATAAATAATAATTATTAATTTATAGAAAATATTAAAATTAAAAATAATTTGAAAAATTTTTGTTATTGTGAGGACCAGAGCCCTCTATATTACACCTATTTTTGAAATAAATTTAAAATTTCTGACGCCGAATTACCGCACTATCGAGTAAAACTGATTGTAATTTTCTTATTCGAGATTATGGCATACGATATCAAGCAATACGATAGGATGCGGTAATTCGGCCCCTGAATTATTTTGCAAAGGAAATTTTTCACCACTCGTTTTTGGTTATTTTTTTCCAGGAAATACTTTTTGCAATAGCAACATTTTTTAATAATTTTTAAAAATCAGATAAAATTTCCTACACTTTGATATTTAATATGTCTATCTTTTCTGTGCCATTAGTTAAATTGATGGATACAAAGTCAACAAGATACAGAAAATTATTTCAAAAATTCACCCACTTTGATCACTTGGCAAAATCATGTCTAATACGAGAAAGTTAAGCAGCAGAAATCCAATCTATGATATAATGAAAACTTAATTAAGTTCTCAACCTACGAGGTTGAATTTCCCGGCTCTTAACATCACTGTTCCTGTTGACTCCTGCCAAAGTGCGTCATTAAGTTTGTGTTTGACAGCCATTGATAGCAGACTACCAGACTTGAGTCGAAATTAGAAAAAAGTGAATTTCGTGTGCTCATAAGCATTATTTTTTGCATAAAAAACCCTGACTCAAATAAAGGCTAAGCTTTATAAATACTATGGGTGCTATGCACCATCAATTTCAATTGGTAAAAAAGTGGTTTAATGCATTTCGTTGAGGCCGTACTAGCACGGAAGATGCCAAACGTTCTGGACGCCCAGTTGAGGTCTCTACACGCAAGATAATTAAAAACCATCACGTGTTGACTGGTAGGAGATTGAAAGTGCGAGAGATTGTGGAAGCCATAGCCATATGACTTGGGTATGAGATAGCTTTTCGCGAAATGGCTGCCTTGTTTGCAGATACTAAAGGGTACAAACATGTTCAAAAATCCATAAATTAGGCTACGAAATGCCCCCTCTTCTGCCCTATTTTCTAGATTTAGCCCCGAGTGACGATTTCTTGTTTCCAAACCTCAAGAAATGTCTCGGCGATTTGACTCCAACGAAAAATACTTATTTTATGACCTTGATAAATCTTATTTTTTGGAAGGGATACAACAATTGGAAAAACACGTTGGACAAAATACATAGAGCTCAAACGAGACTATGCTGAAAAATTAAATAATTTTTTATCTCATTCATATTTATAATTTTAAATAAACTTAAAATCGCCCCCTCAATAAAACAATATTGTATAAACATATACATCATTATTTTTTCTACATATCAGATTTTATATGCGGTAAAAATTTGGTGAAATTCTACTTCCACAAAGTGGGTCAAAAGATCAATTGAAATATTACTTTTGTTCTAGATGTCTACTAACACAAAAATTTTAAAATCAATTATTTCGAAATGGCAAAAAAATTATACACTATTATTTTATTAAGGGGACGAAATGTTATGAAATATTTAAATCTACATTTTTAGAAAAATTCTAAATCATACTACATTAGTAAACTACCAAAAGTTTAGATAAATAATTAGTTAGAAATAAAACTACACAATTTTTCATTGAAATTGAGATTTTAAAATGAAATTGAGAGAATTATTAATGAAATTATGACCACAGAGAATAGACATAGAGCAGAAACTCTCCTGCTGTCAAAAACCTAATTGGTGAAATGTATTAGCAAAACAAACTATGTGAAAACAAAAACAACACATTCTAGTTTCCGCTCTATTTCAATGTTGCTAATTTAGCCATTTCCGGCTAGATCTAGCGATTTTATTTTCATTTAGCCAAAAAAAATGGCTAGATTTAATCTAGCCGGAAGATTTAGCCAATTTATTTTGTCCTAGCCTTTTTTATTTTAAACTTTTCTTGACATTTTTTAAAAAAAATATACCAATATTTTTAATCAAATGATTTTTTAAAAAAAAATCTTAA
The DNA here is from genome assembly GCF_958450345.1 of Calliphora vicina. Taxonomy (NCBI): domain Eukaryota; kingdom Metazoa; phylum Arthropoda; class Insecta; order Diptera; family Calliphoridae; genus Calliphora; species Calliphora vicina. Next base: position 13,463,318 of record NC_088783.1, on the reverse strand, counting down.
GTAGTGGATTTGATGAGAAGAGGCTGCGTAATTATTTCCAAAGCAAACACATCAGCATATTCAAAAATCAATTTTGCATTTATTTAATGGATCCGATTTTGTTTATAAATGCCCAGAAATTTGTTTAATTTATCAAAAAGGAACCAATTTATATTGATATTACAATTTTTTAATCTGCTAAGAAATGTAATATTTTATATACTAGTAAAGTCGATCTCACTAAATAAAATTCAATATTTATGAATTTGTATTCAGTCATTTTGGGTTTTAGCCATTTCTAGCTATTTTTAATTCTAAAACTAGCCATTTTCTGAGCTGAAGAGTTGGCTATCTTGCTCTATTTCTCTATGTTGAGAACATTTTTATATGAATGTGAGAATTTAAAATTCAAATTGAGAGATTTGTTGATGAAATTATGAATTAAATTTTAAATCTAGAAACTTCTAAATGAAATTGAGAATTAGAAATTGGGAAGATTCCGAATGAAACTGGGAGGATTCCAATTGAAAATTTCAAATTAAAATTGGGAAAATTTAAAAAAAAAAAAAAAATTTTGTAATTGAAAAATAGATGGGAGGACAATGTCTCATGCCACTGTCATCTTATATATAAATAGGCCACACGTTTGTGGTACACTTTTAAGTATGTTATTGTCCACCAATATTGATGAAACTTATATGGTTTAAAAGGTTATTTTCTCTAGATGTGTACAATATAAATTTTTTTAAAAAATTCTTTCCATAAAAGAAAAACAACAACATGTTTATGCACATCTAAATACATACACGTGCATTTGTACACACACGTGAAAAATATTTTTACATATGTATATGTACTCAAAAGAAACTGTATAACATCGTTATTAGTGGTCGAATTTTGACCACCAGGCGGTCCTAGTCTACATAAATATTCACCAATGCTTAAACATATTGAAATAATTTGGTCCAAAAAAAGTTCTCAATTTCATTTGGATTTTTTTCAATTTTACATTGAAACTCAATATCATATATAATTTTCTCAATTTCAATTAAAAATGGTGTAGAACATAGAGAGACATAGAGCGGAAACTAAAAAAAAACTCAAATAAAAAATTACTCAAAATAATTACATACACATGTGAGTGTTGTTTTTGTTTTAACATAGTTTTTTACTAATACATTCTCACCACATAGGTTTTTGACAACTGAGTTAGGTCACTGACAGGAGAGCTTCCGATCTATGTGTATTTATCTATGGTGTTCAATGTTATTTTTAAGAAACAACAAATTTAAAATAAATTATTTACAACTTTCAAATTAGGTGATTTTTAACTAAATGGAAACTGATAAAATGTATTCGATAACTAAAAACACAAATAAAAGGAATTTATTATGAAAGCAGAATTGGTTGCCAATCAAAGAGCCGTGAAAAAGCAGACAATCAATAAAATTAAATAAAACTGAAATCATAATCTCGAGTTCATCAATTGGTGAGAAATCGAATTAAATGAAATATGCAAATTAAAAATCAATAAAGTTGCAAACAGAAAATCAATTGAAATTAAAACAAAATAGCACATACACACACTTAGAGAGACAGAGAGAGAGAGAGAAAGAGAGTGTGATATTTAGAATAAAAAAAAAACAAAATCACATGCATACGTGCACTTGTTGTTGATGGTGAATATTGTTCCAAATGTGAGCTGTGCTTGTTGTTGTTGCGGTTTTATTGAAATTGTATTGATCGTGATAGTGGTGTAAATCAGGTGGTGGTGGCCTTAAGAAATTATTATCACAAGTGTTGGATTTATTAGAAGAATTTGTGTGGATCGTGCTAGTAGTGTTGTTGGTGGTATTATAGGTGCTATTTTTATATAAATATGGTGCAGAAGATTCTGTACAATCATCATACATTGTTACAAAATCTTGTCTATAGAGTTGATCTTCATAAGAAGAACAACTGCAAAAAGGTGTACAAAACTGTGGACGACAACGAGGTGGTGGTGTGGGTGGTGATGGTGAAGTAGTTGTTGTCATTGGCACTGTTTCAATTAAAGGCGGTGAAAGTGTTTTCTTGCAAAATGGTGAGAAACGAAATTTTTTATTTTGATTTTTCATATTCGGATTAGGAGTTTGCAAATGAGTGACAACTGTGCTTGAATTGGTGGGTGAAAGCGTGGTTATGGCTGTTGCTGTATTATTAGGTGTTGAGCCATTCATTTTTCGTTTAAGTGAAACAGATGCTGTGGTGGTGGTGGTGAATGTAGCTAAATCACTGTTGTTTTCAGTTTGATTTTGGCTTTTGTTACTGTGGTGCGGTTTGTTGTTATTTGTTTGGTGGGTAGTGGTGGTGGTAGTGGCTATAATCTTTGGTTCTTTTATGGCTACATCACCCAGTATTATTACTTTGTCACTGCATGTCGATAAAGTGGAAGCTTGCCTTCGAACTCTCGCCTTTTCCGACGATGGCTCTAGTTTAGCGGCACGCCCATGAGCTTTATTAGTTTCTTTGGCATACTTGACACGTTTACCTTTGGGACTAGGTGTACTACACGGACTAGACGGTGGGCTATTTACATTAGCAGCATCATGGTGAAATATGGGATTTTCTATTTCTACTTTAGCTGTTGTGATTAGTGTATGAGGTGCTATTGGCACACCTCCAACTCCCGTTTCAACGGGAGGTTTTAGATAAAAATTATCCAGTGATGGTGACGTTATGGGTGTGGTTGTAGTGCTTCCACTATTCAGTTGTTTACTGATGGTGTTCGTTGTAGTGGGTTGCTGTTGTTGTTGTTGGTGTAGTTGTTTTATTTTGGAAGACACGTTATTTGTGGGCGTTGTCGGGGTTTTACCACTACTACTATGTACATCGACTTTGTGTAGTCGCAACGTGGCCGTCGTTCCAATATCTAATTTATTTTTCATTATTGTGCTGTTGCTATTTTGAGTTTGTAATTCATTCTATAATGATCATAAACGAGTATTTTGTTTTTGAAAAATTGAAAAATCAAAAAAGTAAACTTAAATTAAAAGGACATTTTTGCTGTGGTTTTGTTTCAACAAAACTCTCAAATAAAAGTCAATAGTTAGATTCGATCAAATTTTACAAAAAATAATTAAAATTGTTTTTCTAAAATGAAGGCGTTAAAAAAAATTTAAATCAATTATTACTCTCTTTCTCTCCGAGCTTTTGATTTAACAGTAACAGTAAAATAAAGTTATTTAAATGAAATTAATTTTTAAAATTAAATAAACTAAATTATCATGTAGTTTTTTTGAAGAAAAATTTTAAGTTTCTTTACTAAATAAGGAATTATTTAAATAAACACTTCTTTAAGTTGTCTCTAGAGTTTTCTTCGACAAATTTAAATTTGTATTTAAAATGAAAAGAGTGACTTAATAGATGTTTTAATATTTAAATAAAATTAATATAATTTTTGACCACAATTTGTCAAACTGAGTTAAAGCTTAATCAAACCTAAAATATATATTTTTAATTATTGCCTGTTTCACTAAAGAAAATAAAGAAAAAACATTTTCTTTCTTATTTTATATTGAAAACAACAAATAATAAGAAATAAACTGTTCGTTGGCATTAACTGAATTAGGCAATTAAACTTTGATTTTAAACGGCCTTAAGAAATTAAAAAAAAATCTTTAAAAATTTAATATTTATTAAGCAAATTGATTAATTTCTATAAAATTTAAGGAAACTAACTTTTGACTTTATTTTAAAAATAAACTTAAATAATCAAAATTAAAATATTTTTAGAAAAATTTAGTGCATCAATGTTTGGAAAGGTGCAACTATTTTGTGTTAAACTTGTTCATTATTTATACACAAGATGCTAAACGAAAATTAGTTTTTTTGTAAAACAAAACAATTTTACATAATTTGTAGACAAAACTACATATTTTTGAAACGAAAAAATTAATTGTGAATACGAAACAATTTGTTGAACAAAAAAAATAGTTTAGATTAAACGAAATAAAGAGTAGTTTAGGGTAAAGTAAAAAAGGTTTAAAATTTTATAGATTTTGAATGATAAATTTGTTTGTTGCTTTCACTTAAAAACAATTAAGAAAATATAGTCGGTCAAAGTATAGCCCGAACATATAATTTTCCTTTTAAAATTTTAATAATCTTTTCGTGAATGATTTTCGGAAGTGTGTTTTATATGGGAGCTGTAGACCCAATTATGGACCGATGAAATAATGTAGCGTGACTACCTTCTACATTAAATTTATTTGTGTTGAATTTTTTGTGAATAGTAAAATTTTTAAGAGTTTTACGCTCGTTAAAGTGATTTTTGGAAGAGGGCCCTGTATGGGAGCTATGACTAATTATGGATCGATCAGCACAATATTTATAGATAATAAGGGAGGGAATTTGTATGGGGTCTAGGTTAAATAATGAACCGATTATTAACAGTTTCAGTAAGCTTTGTCATTGGGCCGAAAGTAATATACATATGTGTCGAATTTGTACTGCGTCCTCTCCCAACAATGGTGGTGTAGACTATAATTATTTTGTTTTAATATATTTAATGGGCCGGATTTTAATTTAAAATCTAGTTTTTGAGTAATTAATTAACATATTATTAACAATATAAAAATTTAATTTTAAAATATTGGGTGTGTGACTTAAAAATCCGGGATTTATAATAGATGGCGTATATTTTGAATGCGGGTTTTTAACATATTGTATATGTCATTTATTGTCACTTAGTTATTGAACATTATAGTGTAAACACCAAAGTTTTTTTGCTTCGAGAATGTCGAATTTTGTGCCAACAAAGCGTTATATGCAGAAAGTTTTGCTTTACTTCTTTAATTTGAAAAAAAAGTGCCGCTAAAGCACACCGAAGCTCAACAAAGATTATGGTGAATGTATTCCGTCGTTTTCAACGTGCGAGAGATAGTTTGTTCTATTTTCACACAGAAGACAAATATCGCCAATGAAGATTGTTGTCAAACTCAACAGGAGCTTGCAAAATCATTGGGAGCTATTCAAGCAGCAATTTCAAAACGTTTGCGTGCATCAGTATTCATCCAAAAGCAAGGAATGAAGCCGAGAGACCTTGAAAGACGATTTAGCATGTCCTAAATGATGCTTGAACGCTATAAAAGAAAATTATGTTGGCACTAAATCATTACTTGCGATGAAAAATGGATCGATTACGATAACCCGAAACGTAAGAAACCAAAACCAAATATCCATGGCGCTAAGGTAATTATCTGTATTGGCAAAGCAAAGTGGTCCTATTATGAACTGCTGATATCTTACTAGACCATCACAGAGAAGCTGTACCGAACGCAACTGATTCGTTTGAAGCGGGCATTGGTCAGACATTAATCTGTAATATTTCATCATGACAACGGTCGGACTCATATTGCAATACCTGTATTTAGAATGAAGTGGTTGGGAAGTGGTTTTAAAAAAATCCTGCATTTGTAAGTCACCATGAGTGACATAGGTCTGTCATTCCGATTGTTATTTCTACATTTTTCATTTCCGACCTCACAAAGTATATATGTATGTATGTTGAAATCAACTTTCCGTATCCTCCGAATAACCTACATACATGATTCATACATCAATATATCCGCTACAGACCCGGTTCGGTTGCTATATAAAATGCAGAATAATCCAGAATAACCTCGATTTTTGGTCTATATCTGGATCACTAGGTCATTAATATAGACAATATGGATATAAAGTCATTTGCATCGACATATATAATGTCAATAGTAAGTTGGACATACAATGGGCCAAAATAGGGAAAAACATCTTTGAACCCGATTTTTTTCACCAAAAAATTTTTTTGTCATAATTTTTTTTTAAAAATATAAAAAAATTTGAAAAAAAAAATTAACATTTTTTTTAAATTTTGTTTGCCTAAAATTATTTAAAATTTTTTTTTTAAAGTATAATTTGGTAAAGGGAATATACGATTCGTCACAGCCGAATATAGCTCTCTTACTTGTTTAAATCTAGATTTGTTTGCAGTTTTGTTATTCCTATGTTATTCAACCCTAAACATTAGAGATTACACTTTTTATTTGGATTTTCGTGTTTCAAAACAATTCTAAAGATATTTCTAAAGGTATTTATAGACGGCAATACTGAGTATTAACACTTTTCGAATTTAAAATATTATTAAAATCAGTTGGTATTTCAAAAAATCGTTTCGAAAAAACATTTATTGTTTACATGATAGTATTACAAATATTTTATTTCACTGTTGATTGATATTTTTCTGAAAATTTTATTATTATTTTATATTTTCTTGACATTTTTATTTGCCTTATTTGTTTTTATAAATACATACCCGATACATATTAAAATAAAAAGTTTTTGAATTGTTTTAAACAAATTTTCAATACCGACCGTAAATCAAACAAATCATTTGTATTTTTTGAAAATCTAATACAAATTTTGTTTAGACGATGAAATTGTATTATGATACTTGAGTTTTTGACAAATATTAATACTCAGTATTACAACAGAATATCACAAAATTTTCAGTCTAGCCTGTTATATCCCTAAGAAATCGATTCAGTTAGCGGATACGCTGTTTCTATCCAAATAGATAATACCTACTGCTTGTAATGAAGATCTAAAATTAAGTGATATAATTACAAACATAGAGAGGAAATATGAATAAGATAAATTTAAAACAAAAGAAATATGTATTTCCTAATTGTAACATGTGTAACTTAAAATATTAAGGACCTCAAACCTTTCATAATGATTAAAATTAAACCAATTTCCGGAGATCAGTATCCAATTTCTTAAATTAAAAATAACCCAAACAAACAAATCGTATAATATATATGAATGTAGGTATTTACATTATAGAAGAAATTTAACAAAATGAATAAAGGGCAAAATGCTTTAAATATTAGGTAATGTAATGTAATAAATTTAAGTTATGTTACGTTATGTTGTTTAATTAATCAATAAATTTATGTTTAATTTGTATTTTGGTATATTTAGTGCAATAATCATTCAAGGGCTTGGTTAAAATGTATTTAAAAGAGAAAAAAGGAAGGAAAATTTTGTGTTTCAGTTGCTAAAACTTTTAGTAAACAAAAATGTTTTAATAAGTTCTATTTAAACAGTATTATTTAACAAGGAATTTTTAGTTTGTTTCATTTTTGGTGTGTTAATGTTTGTCTTTCTATATATAAAACTAAAAACTTACATCGTTTATTTCCACAACTTCGCCGGTACGTAAATCGAAAACATCACCATAGGTTCGGCCATTAATACTGCATTTATTAAAGGTCATAATATTCTGTGTTAGGGTTCCAGTTTTATCCGAAAATATATATTGAATTTGACCCAGCTCTTCATTTAGGGTGGTGGTACGGGCTTTGGCATGTGTTTTATTTGGTTCATAATACATTTCTTCATCCCAATTAATTAAAAATGATTGAACAAAACGTATAACCTAAAAGAAAAAATAATAAATTAATAAAATAAATAACAATAACAAAGAAAACAAATAAATATTTGGGTGTTGAGTTACTACCTCTACTGAAACGTAGAGTGATATTGGCACTACGGTATTTAATACAATGGCATAAGAGAAGAATACTAATAATCCTATAACAGTTGATCCTTGTAGTACATTTTTGGGTATTATATTTTCCCAGGGTAAATAAGACTGAAAATATAAAGAAATTTAATTAAAAATAATGAAATTAAATTAAATGGGCTCATTTTATAAATCGAAACGTTTTGAAACGTATGAAATTTGTAAGAAAAACTTAGATTTTCGCTTCGTTTCATAAAATGAGGCGAATAAAATTAAAAAGTAAGAATACCTGAAAATGTTGACCAATAAAACCCTCCCATAAAGCACAAGCCACTGTGAAGAATGCACAAATGGATAACAGAAATAGAACAATCTGTAAAGAAACACACATTACAAATAAGTAGTTTTTTTTAATAACTAATTACCATTACTAACTTACCCCAATTATTATAAAATTTAACAAACGATCCACACCCGTACTCTTAAACTGTGTCTTGCCAGAATTTTGCATTAGTTTTGTATCTTTGCCGGCAAAGATAACAACACCATAACACCACTGCGTATTACGCAGGACACATCCTCTCAACAGCACCTTCTCATTGTCCAAGGCAAAACGTTGATTGCGCCACATTAAAGTGCCCTCAAATTTATTCAATAGATTATTGGGTTTTTCGCAAATGATTTCGCCATTGAAATTCCACAGCAATTCGTCCTGTTGCCCCAATTCAATTGTTTCTGTTAGACATTGTTTACATTTGAGATTCGTTTCACCATCCAGTTCGGCTGTTTCAATGAAACACAAACCATTTGGCTCTGAAGTACTTAACAATAGAATATCGGCAGCAACAAATTGATTGTTTTCCATGCGTATCACATCACCCACCTTGAAAGGTAAACAACAGAATAAGAAAAAAATTTAAATTATACAGTTGTTGCAAATTGTTGTTTGTTTGTTAATTTGATAAAATCGATTAGGAGTGTTCAATGTTTTCATCACATCAAAAGTTAAAACAAAAAAATATTTTCTTCCTGTTTTCTATATGGAATTCGAGTAACGAATTTACATATTTTGGTGTTCTGTATGTAAATCGAATCCACATGGTTCACTCGCTTTACTTTCGCGTAAAAAAGACTCATTTCAATGTACAAAATCTCATTAATGTAAAATAGAGAATAAATTTGTATGGATATTGGGAGAAATCATGGACCGATTCTTGTCATTTTCTACAGAGCTTTTCCTTCTATCATAGGAATAACTTGTGCAAAATTTCAATCTAGTATCTGCATGTCATAATATATTTAAAGAAAATTGCGAAAAAATGTTGAAAAATATAAAATTTTTTGGAGTTGTCTCACATTTTGTTCAAGAACTCTTTTTCCACTTGACCGAATTTGCTCATTTTGAACAAAATATATTTGAGGAAAATTTCACGAGATCTTCGCAATTTTCTTGCGTTTTTGCTAATAGCGGATCCAAATCTTCCCGAAAAACTAATTTTAGCTGATATTTTGGATAATTCCATAAAATTTTTGAATCTTTTCTTAACGAAATTGTATAAAAAACAATTCGAAAATCCCAAAAATGGAATGTTTTGATGTTTGGCTCGGTACCAAGGTAGGGACTATAAATTTTCTTTGCATAATATTTAAGAACATATTGAGACTAAACATTTTTCGAAAGCAGCTATGCAATTAGGACAAATTTGTCCTATATTTGAATTTGAAATAACAAATAGGTCTACTTCAGAAGGCTCTGAATCTCGCATTTATTGCTAGGTATCAAATATCAGATACATTTTCAGTTAGAATAATGACAGATATTAAAGGTCTGACATATGTAAGACTGATATTCATGCCAAAGGCAAAGCAGCTATCATAAGTTCGGTGATGATGAACTATGTTTTATCACCGATAACCAGGAGTCTCTTTAATAGCAGATTATATCAGTTACGAGGTAGTCAGTCGCTGCCAAAATGTTCTAATTACTGGGAAGCAAAGTTATTAAGGGAAACGAGAATGATAATAAATTCGGCAAAGAAGGCACCAGACTACAATTTGAATATGTTTCCACCTTTTTTAATATTTGGTAAAATAGAAATCATCACGATGAATTCGCCGTTAAACCGATAGACCACCTCAGTTGCCTTTTTAGCGTACTAAATTATTATGAAATCAATAAACAAAATCTAACAGATCTAAAACAATATTTGATATTAGTTATATTGCGAAAGATTGAAATTACAGATATTTGCTGTTTAGATAAAGGCATATTTCGGTCTGAAATTCGTTAATAAAAGCTAAAAGATATTAATAAATTCAATGACAAAATTAAGGCGTCAAACATCCTAAGATTTAAGAGTTTCCATATTTTTATGTTTTGGTAGAATAAAAATCATTAGTTGAATTTGTTACCACAACAATTGGATCTTCGCACCGAAACTAGCCGAGTCTCACTGGGCGATAGCTTTATTAACGGGAAGTTGTTTGCCTTGGTAAGAACAGATCTGTTACAACAACATTATGGATTGATAAATTAATCAAACGTAGGAAATTCTTATGCCACACTCATATATATGATTACTACAATCATGTGAATGGTAACTTAAACATATTATTGTTACTGCAATCATGTGTATAATTACAGTAACCATAATATTGTTACAAAATTTTAAATGGTTATGGTAAACATGTACAGCTATATTTTTTCTCTGCGTTTATATATTCAAAAACATTGCCAAGGAAAAGGTATGATCAATTAGTTTTCACAGCAAGTTATATGTGGAAAGCATGGGAATGGTATCATAATGCGTCATTTTAACTTTGACAACTAAAAAAACTGTCTTAAATTTGGGTCAGCTATTAAAACACATTATGAATTTACTTTTCTGTATCAACGAGAGTTTTGTTTAAGTTTTAATCAATATGTATTTGAATTTTAAAAATAACTTTTATCAACACATTTCTGTTACATACCTGCACTCCGGACCACCGTTCATCAACCAATTTACCACTTCTTAGAGTTTTGGATTTACGATTATTCACCTGAGAATCGGACAAATGCCGTTGCTATAAAAATAAATAAATTATTAATTAATAAATTAACGACTTTGAACTTTAAAATTAAATTTTAATACATTGTTTATTTTAGAATGAAATTTACACTCGCATAAAATAAATAGTAAAACATGTAAGAGAATTATAAAAACATAATTTCAAATAAAATCACAAAATATTCCATCAACTATTTGTAACTATTCTGATCAAATTAAAAAACATGTTTTTAATCAACTCCTTTTGAATGAATTTTGTGAGGTTATTTTGTAACTCGTTTCGAAAAGAAAATCGTTGGAATTTGTATGCTCTTTCGAATGGAATTTCACAATAGCCCCATTAGTTAATTAGTAAAAGGACTTATTAATTTTTTTACTGGGTGTATGACTTAAAAATATGAGATTTACAATAAAAAATTTTTTATGAATTGTGTTCATTTCAAACACAAAATATTCTCATTATATCAAAATATTGGAAAATATTTAAAAATTTTGAAAATCTATTTATTATTTCGTCCCCTTAATAAAACAATAGTGTATAATTTTTTGCCATTTCGAAATAATTGAGTTTAAAATTTTTGTGCTAGTAGGCATCTAGAACAAAAGTAATATTCCAATTTGTGGAAGTCGAATTTCACCAAATTTTGACCACATATAGAATCAGTTATGTAGATTCTTATTATGCAATAAAAAAATAATGGTATATGTATATTGTTTTATTGAGAGGACGATTTACAATTATTCTTAGTTATGGAAAATTTATAAAGTTGTGTTTCATAAATTTTATTTTTATTATTTTTTCGAAGAAATTGTTTATTTTGTGTTTGTTTCTAAAACAAATTCAACATTTTACGAGTGTAAATTCTACACATTCATACAAAAAAGAGCACACACATCATAAACTTGACAGCCAGTAGTCATTGGTTAAGTGGCATAAAATTTACCACAAATGTCAATGTCAACAACCCATGAAAATGAAATAAAAAAAAGAAAACAAAACAAAAACTTTTTCCCAATGATCTACCCCACCGCCAACAACACAACCCACAACCATCTTCTTGTGTTTATAAAAAAAAAATTAAAAAAAAACATGAAAAATTACACATGGTTGTAAAAAACCAAAAAAAAGCACATGTAAGTATACATGCAGGTGTTATATATTAGAAAACATGCATAGATAAATAGTTATAAAAAGTTTATATTTTATTTCATTTCATTTTCATTTCATGTCGATTTTTTATGCCGTTTTCATTCAAGCTACGAGTATATTGCTGTTGTATCTACTTGTTTTGTTGTCAAGTCATTCCTTACTATATATGTATTTAGTACTTACAATGTCATCGTAGGCATCTTTAACGGCGGTTAAAGTCAGCACACCGATTAATGGAATGGCTGTGGTAACTGGCGTTAGCGATGATATGGCCGGTATGAGTTGTAATACCAACAAACATAGGAAATAAAAGTTGGCAAGACGTTGAAATTGTTCTAGAAGATTAAATGGCAAAAATGTCATCATCGAATATTTGGACGTTTTAATATAGTTATCCTGAAAGAAGAATAAAAAACAAAAACATAAAGTTAATATTAAAATAGTTTATAAAATAAAATAAAAATAAATTTCTGATGATATTCATTAAATATTTAAATATATAAGAAATTTAGTGTGTAACGTGTATAAAGTATATTTCGTTACATTAATTCATAACTTCTGCTTTTAAAATAAATTCAAAAATAAAAAATATTTTGTCTTGTAACAACTACATATGAGACCATCAGCGAAAAAGTGGTGTAACACACAATTTTTTTGGTTGCTGTTCTGGTGCCACATAGTACGGTCCACGTTCAATTTATATTGACCGCGATCCAGTATCGCGATATTTATTGAACGTGTAGCATGCAGTATTGATGTATAGCTAAATAGCCTAATATTGTGAAATCGAGATCGCGATCCAAATATCACAATATATATTGAACATGTAGCAGTGCCCTTACATTCAAAATCAGATGGAGTTGAACAAATCGTTTTTACAAAGATCTAATATAACAAAGTAATGTAGCAAAAGTGGTGTAAGTTGAATATACCACTAAGTAAATAGTTTGGGGTTACACTACTTTTGCACTGATAGCCTCATATATACGAGGTCGTATCAATAACTGAAAGGGAAACACTGCTCCTGTCAACAGGCATCTGTCAGTTGACTCCTGTCAAAAATTGAACAAACTGCCACATTTAGTTTGAGTTTGACTGCAATTGATAGCAGACTTGAGAAGAAAATGGAAAAAGGTGAATTTCGTGTGGTCATTAATTTTTGAAAAAAAAAATCATCACTCAAACCAAGCACAAGCTTGATAAATACTATGAGAACTCTGCACTAAAAATTTCAATGGAAAAACGAGGTTTACTGAATTTCGTTGTGGACGTACAAGCACGAAGATGCCAAACGTTCTGGATGCCCAGTTGAGGTCTCTACACCCGAAACAATTGAAAAAATTTAAAGTGCGAGCGATGCTGGAAGCCATATGCATCTCACATGGATCAGTGGTTTCAATTTGGTACGAGAAAGCTTTCCGCAATATAGATTCCGCGTTTGCTAACAATCGTAAGGGTGCACACATGTGCAGTTGCCATGGCAAAACTCCATGAAATAGGCTACGAAATGCTCCCTCATCCTTCCTATTCCCCGGATTTAGACCCGAGTGACTATTTCTTGTTTCCAAACCTGAAGAAATGTCTCGGCGGAAAGAGATTTGACTCCAACGATGAAATCATCTCACAAAAAATACCAGATAAAAAAATTGGAGGAACGTTGGACATAATGATTAGAGTTAAATGTCAAATTATACTTAAAAATATTTTTTTTTGAAATATTTTTATTTAAACAAAATTATTTTTTTTTCCAAATTGTTTTTTTTTTTAATTTTTTTCCAATTTTTTATTTAATAAATTTTTTTTTGGAAAAAGAAGGTTCATCGTTATACTGTTTTCAAAGCCATTAAATAGTATAAGAAATACTTGCACATTGAAAGGAAACCTATATCAGGTAAGGCAAAAGAAGTCGAACAACTCTTTCAAAGAGCATTGAACACTTCTATCAGAAAAGCAGCTCGTAAAGTTAATGTTGGGTTGAAGTCTTATAAAGTCCAGAAAGATCGCAATGCGGTAAAGAACTTAGAAGCAAAAGAACGAACGAAAATATTGAGGTAAAATTTTATAATAAAATATACCTGTTGTGTGATGGAAAATGAAACTTATGTACTGGCAGACTTTTCGCCACTTTCTGGTCATTAGATTATGTCTACCATAACCCTGTTTTTTCTCTGCGTGTACTTTCTACGTGTAGAAAAAAAATCCCTTGCAACACATTTAGCTTTTATTCCAAATGGATTTAAATCGTTTTCAAAATCCCCCTTTTTACTATGCACTTTGCTAATTTTCCTCAATAGATTGAAACAAAATCATGATAAGAAAATATAATTCATAAAAAAAATAGGAACAACTAAAATCCTTTTGCTTTTAAGTTATATTTAATGGCACTCTATTGAAATCTCATTTTGTTTTATTGTTATTGCCGGATAGAAATTTATACGATTTAATTTGTGTGTTTCGCCCTGTTTTCTTTTTATTATTCGTATTCGTAGTCATTGCTTAAATATAGCAACGCCAATCAACTTCCCTACTACATGCAGTCAGACATTCAGCCAGCCAAACTAACCTGGCTGCCTGCCTGGCCCTCTTTCCTTCCAACGTTTCAAACTTTCTGTAACCTATTGACCTAATTATAGTATGTTTTTGATATAGTGCCGGCAATGCTTACGATTATATGTTTTATATAAACGCAAATAAAGCATTCGTTCAGGCACACCATCCATCCATCCATCCATCCGTTCGTTCATTCACTCACTCATTCAGTCAACCATTCAATTGTGTAAAATTCGTGTAGGGAATTTAGGCGAATACACACAATTTAATGATGTAATAATGTAATATTACATACATACATCCATACATCACAAATATTGTACTTATGTATGAATGCAAAGGAGGAAAAAGTGTAATAAAGTAGCTTTTTAGAAGTGATATCAACTTTTTTTTATTGAGCATAAAACGCAAAAATATATGTATGTATGTTTTTTTAGGTATAATAATAACCTTAAAGCCTTTCTATAAATATACTTTTAGTACTTGCTTAGTACTTTTCAAATATTTATATAAGTATTTTCCTACTTTTTATTATATTTTATACGTCCTCCATTATAACAATTGGTATATGCATACTCTTGTAGTCATTGTATTTGACAAATTTCAACAGTAATGTGTTTTTGAAAAGCTCAGGGTTAAAGGTTTAAACTGTAAGCTATAGCTCTAACTGCTTAAGTAAGTCTAATTGGAAGATATCAAACTTTTTAAAGACCAAATTCCAAATTCTTTATGCCGCCCGATACCAACGCAAAATATCAACTCATTAATTAACTCACATGTGTGACAAATAACAATCCTTTAAATTTAGTTTCTAATCCATTCGCATTAAAAACAACTTGATTTGATTCAATCATAAATGTCGTCAGTAGTTTAATATTGTTCCATTTTCAGTTACGTTTATGTTGTCTTAAAACGAAATTTTCTTACTAATTTGAAATGCATACACGCAGAGAAAAAATATAGTTGGTCATGGTTACTGTAACCATTTCAATATTGTTACAAGTTTTTTAACTATATTATAGTCACAGTAACCATTTACATGATTGTGGTAACCATAATATTATTAACTTACGATTCACGTGTTTGTCTCAACCATATATATGGTTACAGTAAACAAGTATATGTTTGTGACAACCATTTATATGATGAAGGACTTATCATATTATGGTGCTCTCGGCTTAAGGCTTATCATAATCTGAGAACAACATATTATGATAAAATTATTCATCATAAATATGGTTGCCACAAACATATATGTATGTATATGTTTACTGTAACCATATATATGGTTGAGATAATCATGTGAATCGTAAGTTAACCATATTATGGTTACCACAATCATGTAAATGGTTACTGTGACTATAATATAGTTAAAAAACTTGTAACACTATATAAATGGTTACAGTAACCATGCCCAATTATATTTTTTCTCTGCGTGTAGGGTATATAAAATTCACATCATGTCAAATAAATATTTTCCTGTTAGTTTCGTACAAATATTTGTTATAGTTCTTATTGATACTTACAGCGTATTTGAACTGGGCATTGAACTCTCTATCATTAGCACGTATTCTGCGTTCATTTTCTGGAAAAATACAAACATAAATATAAACTTTAAAATATATAATTTTCATACATTTAAGGATGTAAGCATATTCAAATATACATAGATGAAATTAACTATAAATTTAACAATAAAATTAAATTAACTTTTTAATGAAAACATGTATTGTGAAAGTTTTTAATATTTAATCACTCAAATTCCTACTTTTTAAATATAAATGCAATCGTAATGAATACAATAAACAAGGGTGATTAACTCTGTTTTTGAATTTGTTAAAAACTCGGGTTTTCGCTTTAATCAAACATCGTCATACCATCATATAATATGAAGATGTTTGCTTCCGTAATTACTAAAATATCATAACGTGATCCTACTTAACAATAACACTGTGTGTTATTGTTACTTCAAAAATTAAGTCATGGATATATAACCCAAATCGTAAAAAAACTTTAAAAATTCGAAATAATTTTTTTTAATCTGCCTAAAAGTATGCTTTAGTTTATAATAACAAGCAATACATGCCGTCTGACCACCCTTTAATAGGGGGTTACAGCAGTACAAATATGGTCCAAATTTTTAAAAATATATTTCTTATGTGAAAATAGAAATTTTGTTTATTTTAAAAAACTCATGAAAGATTGAAAACTTAAGAAATTGTTCGATGGACTTTTTTATTTTAGTTTTTTGTTTGATATACATAAAATTGTGTAGTTAATGTTCTTCTTTCGATTGATTGAATTTTGAAAACATTTGCTTTTAAATTGGCTCAGTAGTTTCGGAGTTATAATAACAAATTTAAGCAAAAAATTTATTTTTTACGTGAATTCGAAAATCGATGGATTCTTTTCGAATTTATTCACAATTATGCATTAAACACATTCAAGACAGCAGGCTACCAACTTCAATCTGTCAAAAATAAAATGCACACGTTTATATGGAGACGATTATTTTAACGACTTCACAGCTACACGGCCACACGACTACTCATGCCGATGTAGCCGAATTAGGCTAATTTCTATTTTTGTCAACTACAAAACAGAAATAGTGTTGCTAATATAATAAAAAAAATGTAAATCAAATTAGTGCTTAAAAAAATATATTTTTTTTTACTTAATTAAGAGAAGTTTCTGATAACCATATTGAAATAAATTAATAACAGGTACATAATTAATTATAACCATATATATATTTTTACTCAAAATAATTGTTTCAGTCTTAATTACTTTGGAATTTTGTACGGTTATTTTTTATTAAAGTGGCACCACTGAATTATTAATCAGCTGTTTACTTTGTAGCTGTCGTCTTTAAAATAATTCAGTAGCTACCACACGACTACAACTGTAACCAGCAGAATTTGTGTTCGTGTAGTCGTGTAGCCTGTTGTCTTGAATGTGTTTAATGCATTAAGTGAATTCGCTCATTTTCACAAAATTATGTTTGCTTACAAGCGTGTACTTTGAGTGAAAATTTTACATGTGTTTTGTTATTGTAACAAAAACAAAACACATGTCAAATTTAAACTCAAAGCACATACAATTTTCTGAACATGATCGAATTCACTTATGTGCTGTTTTTCTATAGCGAACGATTACTTTGAGTGGAAATTTAACATGTGTTTTGTTATTGTAACAAAAACAAAATACATGTAAAACGTCCACTCAAAACGCTCATTCGCTATAGAAAAACAGCACATTAAAAATACGTAAAAAATATATTTTTTGCTTAAATTTGTTATTATAACTCCGAAATTTGTTTACTTTAATAATATCGGACTAACCGTTTTTGAGTAATCATTAATAATGTGGAGAAAAGTAAAAAAAAATAACAATTTTACTAAAAAAATTTTTATTAAAAACACCTGTCCATAGAATTTAAAATTTGGACCATATTTGTACTACTGGAACCACGACGATACATCAAAATGTGTAGTGGTTTAAAAAGCCTCTAAAATTTGTTCGATTTTGTGTAATCAATTAAGTTTTTATTTTTTAAACTAAATATTGTAACCATTTTAGAATTTTTATGATGTTATTACATATTTTTGTTGCTTTAAATTTGCCTGTAATGTTGATGATTAAAATAAATTTAAAGGAAATTATATTAAAACTATTATTTTTGAAATAAAAATCAGCAAAAAATTGTTTATGATTCATAATAAGAAAATCCACTGAAATGCAATAAAATATTTTTCTAACAAATAATTTAAAAAATATAGGTAAATTGCTGTGGAAATACACAATTTTACAATATTTAGTTGGGTTTAAAATTCCACATACTAAATAACTACGCTCTAAGATAAAGATAAATATATATTTTTGTATATTTAAACTTTATAAGGCTTGTAAATTTTATCTAAAAGTAAGTATAGACATGGCAAATAATTACTTAAAATTACAAATGTTTTAAGATACACACAATTCTCCAATTCACAATCGGTGTCGTAGAGTTGTATAGTTGTATGTCGTAATTTTTTTTTCGAAAAATTTGTTTGAAAAATATTTATAACATACAACGAACGCTACGACACCCATTGTGAATTGTATAAATGTATAAATGTAATTATTTATATAAACAAATAAATTAAAATACATTTATTGGCTACTTGCTTTTCCTCAAATATATGCCATGTCCTAAACATGGTATAACAATCACAATATGATACAAAAATTATACCTGAAAAATAATAGGAACTTCTTCGCCGTCGTATTTGTGATAACCGTCGTAAGCCCATTTCTTTGGCATTGGCAAGTCGATCACTCAGTTTGTCGTCGGTGTTTTCAGCGGCAGGAAATTGTTCAAAGTCGGTACTTATATTAACGGATTTGCGGGGACCCAAACTACTGCTGGGACCTGTGCTATAGCCACCACTAGGTGTTGGAAATTGTTTGGAACGTGTCGATCTCTTACTCTGACGCCTACAGTTACTATTCTTCCATACAGCTAATTTACTTAAATACGACATGAGACTGGCCCGTAGGCCAGATTTAGCAGAGCTATTAAGACCATCTGCCGTCACTTCATCGAGTTCGATTTGAGTTTGGGCTGCTTCTTCTGCGGCAACCGATGTCAGCAGTATTTTCTCTTTGGATTCTACTTTTCGTTTAATTAATGACGAGGCCAAAGCATCCGATTCTGGGTCTATTTCTTTAAATTTTTTCACTGAATTGTTACGAGAATGTAGTTGTATTTCGCCCGTTTGAGCTAGAGTTGCTAGACTATAAAGACTACCGGATTGTGATTTGTTGCGTGATCGTCTTTTGGAATTTTTACGCGGCAATACAGCAGCCACATCAGGCAGATTTTCCTGGTTTTCCTGATTTTCATTGTTTTGTGGTGATAAAGTAAGAATTGTGGTTGTTGAATTGTCTATGGTCGAGGGTTCGGGACGAGCTAAAGTAGCCGTCGTACCCACATCGGCAGTGGTAGTAGCAAATGTTGTAGTATTAACGTCTCTAGACCTTCTGGGAAATAGGCTGCTAAAATGATACCAACGTTCTCGGGGTGTGGTTGGTCTGCGTTCGATTCGTATGCTTAGGGATCTCTCGGCATGAGAGTGGGTTTGCAGAGGTGTTAGGGAGGTTTCTGGACATCGGGTACGTAAACGATCACTGTCAGTGGTCTCATAACGTCGTTCTGCAGGTGTTGGTGCACGAAGTACTTCTAGTTCCAAAGTATCCGGTCGCCTTTTATTTCCGTTGGGCATTTCATCAATACTTCCATGTAAGTTGTAAATATTTTATCACACCATTTAAAACGAAAATATTTTTCTATTTGGTTTTTCTGTTTTTTTTTATTATTATTAGTTTAAAATTTCAATTATTTTCTTAGCTATTTATGTAAAGTAAAGGAAATCGTTTATTGTTTACAAAAGAAAAGAAAAACGTTTTATTTTATAAAATTTATTGATTGCATTTTTGTTTTATTAATGTGCTAATAATGTTCTTTGTTAATTCATTTCTATTTTAAACACTTTTCGTTTAGTATTCCTATGTAGGCACGCTGTTGAATATAATCTTATTTAAGTACATATTTTCTTTATTACACTAGGAATTTATTTATAATTTTTACAAATATTTTTCTTTATTTTTGTAAATTTTTTCACTCTCTGTGCGTTCGAGAAACAATCAAGCGTTTCCACCAATACGCGTTTGTATTTAATTATTTAATGATAAACATTTGATATTTAATAAAAATTGGAAATTTGAAATTATTTTTTTTTTTTTTGTAAATATATGTATTTGTAGTTGTTGTTTCTATTGCTATAATGAGTTGATTGATGAGTGGCATACCCTCTGCATTTTAATCATTTGTTAGCAAAAACACCAAAATGTTTGTGTGAAATATTTGTTAATATTTCTTTTTTAGAACAAATTGCACTTGTTGTTTTAATTGTTTAGATATTTTTTTTTACTTTTTATTAATTTTTTTATAACAATTTGTATACGTTTTGTTGGACTGGTGAATTAAAGATGTTCTATTGAAATAATATTTGCCTTTAATTATCATAAATGTGTATCTATTTTGTGTTGAGTATTCAAAATTTCGTTGAAAAACTATTAGTCATTTTGAAGATGAATAAGGCCTATTTGTGTGATTAACAGTGTATATTTAAATTATGAAATATAGGTGAGTACATATGTAGTTTTACATAGTTTTGTAATTACACAGGGCAGCACATTTTTAATTGCTTGCAAAAACATCTAACACCACCACTGTATTTTCGATAATAACGGTGAATGAAACGTAAACTTCCATTTATGCACGCAGAGAAAAAATATAATTGGGCATGGTTACTGTAACCATTTCAATATTGTTACAAGTTTTTTAACTATATTATAGTCACAGTAACCATTTACATGATTGTGGTAACCATAATATGGTTAACTTACGATTCACATGATTGTCTCAACCATATACATATATGGTTACAGTAAACATATATATGTTTGTGGCAACCATATTTATGATGAATAATTTTATCATAATATGTTGTTCTCAGATTATGATAACCCTTAAGCCGAGAGCACCATAATATGATAAGTCCTTCATCATATAAATGGTTGTCACAAACATATATATGTTTACTCTAACCATATATATGGTTGAGACAATCATGTGAATCGTAAGTTAACCATATTATGGTTACCACAATCATGTAAATGGTTACTGTGACTATAATATAGTTAAAAAACTTGTAACAATATTGAAATGGTTACAGTAACCATGCCCAACTATATTTTTTCTCTGCGTGTGAGTACCCCACTCTCCAAATCATTAAATAGTAGCAAAGAGAGAGAGAGAGTTTTCTTTGGTGAATTATGGAAAATATGCAATCATTATCCTCTACGACAATGCAAGCTATCAAAGCACGGATGGAGATAGAGAAATTCCCAAAGTGTAAAATGGATTGTCTTGGGAATATTTTGGGAGTTTTAATGAGATTGAAAGTAGGACAAAGAACACATATCATTCGTTTGAAGTGAGCATTGACCGAAAACGGCCGAATATGCGGCCATGCATGAAACTGGCCACATTTTGTAATACCTGTTAAAAAACTATTTAGTAAGAAGTGGTTGAGAAGTTTTGCCTCGTCCGCATTATAGTCCAGACCATGCCCCGTCCTACTAATATTTGTTTCGATCGATGCAAAACACTCTTCCTGGGATACGCTTCACTTCAGAACAGAGTATCCGAAATTGGCTTGATTCATTGAGCAGATCTTTTGGCGCGGAATCCATCTATTGCCAAAAATATGGGAAAATGTCATAGCTAACAATAAATTTATATTGCAAAAATGTTTCAAAATAAAACCTAAAAATGTTATTAAATCCCGGATTCTTAAATATTCCTAATAGATGAAAATAATAATAATAAATAAGTGCATTTTAAGCCATGTCTGTCTGTCTGTTGAAATCAACTTTCCGAAGCCCCAAATAACTTACATATACGATTCATACATCAGTCTCTCCGGAATTCTTCCGGCTCGGTTGCTATTTATAATCGAGAAAATCGGTCCACAAGTGGCTGAGATATAAGGAAAAAACCAGGACAACCTCGATTTTTGACCTATATCTGGATTAATAAGTCATTAATATAGACAATATGAATATCTAATGATAGATATTTCAAAGACCTTTGCAACGACGTTTATAAGACCATAGTAAGTTGGACCTACAATGGGTCAAAATCGGAAAAGATATTTTTTAACCCGAATTTATTTTTTCACCAAAAAAAAATTGAAAAAACCAAAAAAATTTAAATTTAAAAAAAAAATTCTAAAAAAACAATTCAAAATTTTAAAAAAAATTGAAAAAACCACTTTGGAAAAAAAATAAATTTTGTTTACCTAAAAATATTTAAAATTTTTACTTTGAAGTATAATTTGGTGAAGGGTATATATGATTCGGCACAGCTCTCTTACTTGTTTTTTTATAGCTTATGGGAGAATGTTTGTGGACATTTGATTAGAATTTTTCTACATTAAAAGGAACACGAAATACTTTGACAGAAATCTTATTTCACATACGGACGGTACGGCTAAAGAACGAATTTTCTCTGTAGTGTGTTGTGCGATCCACTGACCAATCGACTACGAATGGATGAGCCCCGCTGATGAACGCGTATTTCGTAAGAAACTATGGGTATCGGAAACAAGTTTCCTAATTTCATCAGAACACATTCCATTGTAGTATCGATAGAATAGTGAAACACAACCCACATTGCGATGATGCTCCTTTCCTGTACGCGGTCGAGTAACTCCAAAAAAGACTTTGAAGCTCCGGCCCATACATGAGAGTTGTATTCCATTTTGGATCGGATATAAGTGGTGTGAATAGTAAGGAGATCAGATGAAGTGATCTCAGATGAAGTGATCGCCGTCTTAGAAATCCAAGGCACTTGAATGCTTCTTTCGACACTTGAAAAATATGTTCACAAGATGGTGGTTAACCGTACTCTCCATAACTTTGGAAAGTGCAGAACAAATAGCTTTGCCTCTCCCTTACATTAGCATTCTTCCAACATATAGGAAATTCTCCGGCTGAAAAGGTTTGCTAAAGGACGGGCTAGCGTCGAAGAACACTACTTCAAGTACAGTGCTTTTATACCATCCGGTCTAGGAGACTTGTTAACTTTAAAATCCGCTGAAACTTTTTTAATTTCGTAAGCGCAAAATAATATATTCGGTATAGTTACTAATACACTTTCAAGCTCAGGTAGTGGTTGATTGCTTTCCTGTAAATTCGAATTTTTGCAAATAATTCAGCCAAAAGGTTAGCTTTATCAACCAGTGAATTTGGATTGGTCATCCTTTTAAAAAGTAGGAATTGAGGAACTAGCATTATCCTTTCTTTTAACGAATGACCAAAAGCTTTAGCTGCCCCGGGAAGCAGCAAGAACTTTGGCACGGCGTTGCTAGTGTAGATATTTTTCAGCACTTTGACACAATGGTCTAACCGCGAAATAAAAACGAAATTCCTTCAAACAGTATTATTGTCTTCAGTTAATCAAGGGTTAATAAAATCCAACCTAAACAAGTAAGAAAGTATAGTCCGGCCATATAATACCCTACACTTAGTAATTTTTTTTTATAAATTTCAATAATTTATTTTCTTGAGTGATTTTCGGCAGTTGCCCTTATATGGGAGCTATGACTAATTATGCACTAAAGTACTTGTCCGTATTAAAAATATTATTAACATGTCTTTGTTTTATTATGCGAAAAAAATGTAAACCTTCTAAATACATAAATCGATATTTTCTATTTGTGTTAACAGTTTATGCTACTATACACTCTTTAATAACTACATATATTGATTATTTTTCAAAGTAAATCACTTTAATATTAAAACAAGCTGTAATAAACTCACCTACCTCACCCTTTCACCTAAGCAAAACATTGTGACTAACTGGGCGTATAATTTTTAAAAGAAAATAATTAAATATTACTCATACGTCAAAGAGAACAATGAAAAACAAGGGTTTTTCTATTCTCATATGTTGCATTATTATTTTTTTTTCTTATTTTATTTGCTTCTAACACTTTGTGTTTTATTTCATCAAAGACTCAAACAAAAACTGAACAAACTACCACTGCATTACCTTTGGCTTTAAGCCAAAATATCAATTTTCATTAACAATAAAACAAACATGCCAACTAAAACAGCAAAGAACAAAAAAAATAAAAAATGTCAAAGTTTGAAATCCAACAAAAAAAGGTTATTACCCTTTTTTCAAATAGTTACGACTATTTTTCAACTGCTAACAAAACTTTATTAGATAAAACCCAAAACTAAATGGCCAAATAATTTTACTTTGTATAATTGAGGCGATTTAAAATGTAATTAACACAAAATACTATAAAAGAAGTCTACAAATTACAGTCGATATCTTATCAATTGCCGGTCATTAATTTGAAATTAAATAAAAACAGAAATAAATAAACATATTTAGAGGTTATGCAAAAAAAGGGTGTGTGTCTATTGGTTTTTAGTTGATTTTCTATTTTTCTTTACGGTAAGTTAGCAATTTGCGATAACATGTTTGTGATTTATTATTACTAATTAATGTAGCACAGTGAGGTCAAACGCAAAAAAAAAAAATTTTAAATAAATCTGAATCTTGTAAACTACTAGTCCGATTGCAATATTCAGCCCAATTATGAATAAAAATTCTCCGGCAGTGAGGTCAAACGCAAAAAATATTGGAAATAAATCTGAATCTTGTAAACTACTAGTCCGATTGCAATATTCAGCCCAATTATGAATAAAAATTCCCCGGTAGTTTTTTCCCTTTTCTCATTTTTCCTATTCAAATTCAATGGGAAAAAACTCCCGGGGAACAAACTTCCGCGGACTTTTTTATTCATAATTGACTTGTGCAAATATTGACAGATTTCAATAATTGGGACTTTGTAATAAATCAAGTGGTAAGGTAAAGAAATTCCAGTTTATTTCACTAAGTTATAGCTTATAATTTACCACTATTTTTGCGATTGACCCCACTGTATGTCGTTAGAAGAGAAACAAAAAACGAGCCTCTTTTGGTGATTATGGCTGATTTTTTTATTTAGATATCTTCAGTTTTATACAGGTTGTCATGCGAATAAATATGTATGTATATTTATGCTAAAAATGTTGTAAACAAAGTGATTGACATACAAAAGAATTATTAAACATGTTGGTGGTTGTCACATTAGATTACAGTGTGTGAATTATATTGAAATGATTCCATTTATTATGTATAAACAGATTTCAGTCTTATTAAATATTATATATATGAAAGATAACAATCAACATGCTAGGGATGACTTTTGCTTAGACTTTTCTTCTGTATTTAAACACAGAGTAACAATTTATAACTTTAACTTTGTTGAATTCTTTTTTTTTCAAAACAATTTTGAGAGTTAGAGTTTAAAGTAACATTTAAGATTATAATGTAATATCTAAAAAATAATAGTGAATGTGACGATCTCCATTAACAGCAACGCGAGCTGTGGCTTCATTTTTGAAGAAATAAGGAGTGAGATCGAAAAAACCTTAACATACGTTTTTTCCAGAGATCGAAAATAACTCGTCCATATACCAAAAACCCAAATTGTGATTAATATTTTTGTGATAAAAATAAATCACTGAAAATAACAGTTATAAAATGATTTTTATTTAAATGGTTTGGTGTGAGATAAACAATTCATTTGTTCTTGTTCTTAATAACTGTTACTTTCTCTTTTATTTACATACAATAACATATTGTATGTAAATAATCATTTACCATTGAAATGAAAGTGAACACGTTATTTTCGGTCTCTGGTTTTTTCTTAAAACTTTTAACCCAAGTATTATTTGATTTTTTTTATCAAGTTAGCTTTGTAAAGCATGTAAGTTATTATGTTTAATGTAAATTATGTTAATTTGTTGTTAATTTGATTAAAATGAGTGACGAGAAAAAAGTGCGTACTAAAATTATTAAATATTTTCAACATAACTCAACTTGGTCCAACAAAAAGTTGGCCAAACAATCAAAGGTATGCCGTCAAACTGATTCCAATGTTATTAAACAGTAGCGGGAGAACTTGTCTGTTGATAGTAAACCTGTTTCAAGTAGAAGTAATGGTCCACGTCATGATTTTAAAGCCAATAAATAGAAAGCATTTTAAAAAGATCTTCCAACACCTCCGGTAAGAAAGCAGCCCGGCTAGGTCAGTACTCGGACTATTTGGTACGATAAGTTAAAGCCAATGCAGGTTTAAAAACATACAAGGCTCAAAAAGTTCCTGACAGAAACTCTGTTAAAAATTTAGAGGCCAAAGACAGAGCACGGAAATTGAAGTCAAATTTTATACAAAAAATATACCTGCTGCATAATGGATGACAAAAGGTACGTATGAAAAATTTTCGCAGCTTGCGGGTTGCTGATGAACGAGATAATGTTGTAGAAAAGTTTTGGACCCAAAAGCAGAAAATTTCCCCAAAAAGTTCTTGGTATGGCAAGCAATAAGCAGTTGCGGCAAAACAAGGCACAAATTTGTTACAATGGGATCTATAAATGCCGAAATTTTCGTCAATGAATGTTTACAAAAAAATAATGCTTCCATGTCACTATGGTAAGCAAAGTATTGAGTGGTACAATGTACCAAGAGAGGCAAATCCTCCAAACTGCCTGGAGCTAAGGCCAATGGAGAGATATTGGGCTTTTGTTAAAAGAAAATTGAAGAGCACAAAAAGGTGTCCAAAAGTGTGGCAGATTTTAAATGGAGGTGGAATACCTGTTCGATCAATGTGACTGAAAGCACTATAAAAGTGTTCATATATTCATCACAATTCATTAGAAGTATAAAAATAATATTTCTTATGAATTGTAATAATAATTTCAGTTTAATTTTTATGAACATTTAAACATCAAAATATCAAATGATAATAAAACTATTTATAGGACTCAAGTCGTAAATGGTAATCTTTCATAGCTTATTTTAGAGTCTAAAAAGCCACTAGAACAACAAATATAGCAAATGTAAAATGTGAAATAAGAATGCCAATACCTCCTATAGTTTTTCCGTACCTGCAATTTAAATTTTGCTGTTTCCTAGAAACATAAATTTTTAGGCGATATTTTGTCAAATGAGCCGAATTTATTTACTGTTATGAATTTTAAGTAAATCCTGTTCAGTTAAGTCTAGGTAATTTTAAATATAGTCTTGAAAGTTTTACTAAAATCGGAAAACGTTAAAACTAAAATCGTAAAGTCAAAGGTCAAATTTTTTAATATTCAGAATTTCTCATGGAAAGATAGTGCAATGTTATATATTTTTGGGCAGATTTTAATGAAACTTAAGAAAAACATAACACAAAGTCTAGTTTTTTTAATAACAGCACAAAAATAAAAATTAACCCTTAATAGCACCACAAAAAAACTTTAGAGTCGTTGCGCCACCAGTTAACGTTATCCTATCATCCTAATATTTTACACAACGTGTTTCCACAAAACATAGAACAATTCTAGAGGGGGAGGACGGTCAAAATCCGCAATTTTATTTTTTTGGAGCACTATATATACATGTCTTGTTGATTCGTGATTTATTTATTTACATTATTTATTAAGCATTCAATGAACTCAATAAAGTATTTTATTTTATCAAATTTATTTACGATGTTCAAAAACGTCTTAACATGCAATAAATTTAAGCAAATATACATAATATAGTAAACGTTAAGAAGAATATTAATGTTGACATCGTGGTAGACGAATTTAAGACAAGAGCCATAGAGAATTCTACATAAAGACGAGACTCAACGATTTGTCAAACAAAAATACAGCAAATCATATGACTCATACAACAACAAAATACATAGAATAGCATGTATTTTCTTGTTGCAAGAGATAGATAGGGCAGACTTAGGTTTTTGACCTAAGTCTGCCCTATGGCTAGAGCCTTAATAATAAAAACAAAAATATATTTCAAAAGTTTAAGGATTAAATCTCAGTTAAGTTTAATTTAAGCCAAACAAATTTAATATCGAGAATTTTATAAGTGCGTTTATTATTAATGTATGTTTTGAAACAAAATACCTATAGTTGTCTGAATGTTGTATCTATTAATAATACAATAAAGTAGCTGCCAAAAACAAAATCGGTTAGTGTAAACTAGGGATGCCAATCCCGAAATCCCGATCCCGAAAATCCCGGGATTTTTCGGGATCGGGATTTCCCGAATCCCGGGATTTGTGAAAAAAATCCCGGGATTTTTCGGGATTTATAAATCCCGAAACAAAATTATATTTCTTTTTTTTAAAGCAAATAGAAAATTTTTTATTAGCAAAGTTGTTTAAACTAAAAAAAAAATTTTACCAAAGACAAAAATTTGCCTAATTAGAAAAATAACTGATAATAATCAGCAAATAACTAATAATAACAAAAATTATTTATTGTTTGCTTTGTTTTCCTTTAAAAATTGTTATTTTCGTTCCCTGGAAGACAAATATTAAAATTGCAATATATATGTAACACCCTGTTGAAATAATAAACAAATAAGAATCCGAAATAAGAACAACTTTGTTATGTTTGTTTATACCTGTGAGAAATAAACTAAGCGCTATAAAGTATTTGCGAAAAAATAACAAATATGAATTTTGAAAATCACAAAACCAAAAGTGCCCACAAAAGTTCTGTGTGGTACTATTTTTTAAGTGATGCAACAGGTGCGTCAAGGGCTAAATGCAAAGAATGCAATAAAATTTTAAAAACAAATGGAGGTTCAACAAAAGGTCTTCTAACTCATCTTGGTGTAAGTTTCAAAAATAAATTATTTTATATCAATTGTTTCATATGTATATTTTAATTTTCCAGATTCACAACATTAAATTGGAAAAAGGTATCAATGAAGAACCGCAACCGAAAATATAAAAAATTACAGATTTTGCTGTTTTGCAAGAGGATTCACTTGGTGCTTGTATTGCACGTATGACGGCTCTTGATGGCTTACCATTTTCGGTTTTCATAACATCCACAGAACTTCGAAAGTCTTTAATATAATAGCCCGAGGGTTTGAAGTTACAAAATCAAAGGAAACAATTAAAACTAAATTTATGGAGTATTTTTAAAGTGTAAAAACAGAATGAAGGAAGAAATAACCAAAATTAGAGCCAATGATTTAAAATTTAGCTTAACGTTTGACGAATGGACATCATCTGCTAATAAACGTTATATAAATATAATTATGCATTCATCTGACAAATTTTTTAATCTTGGCCTGGTAAGAATACAAAAGTCCGCTACTGCAGTAGTTTGCATTCAGTATTTAGAGGAGCGTTTAAGTGAATTCGGAGTGTCACTATCAAATGATGTAGTAGGTTTCACAACAGACGGGTCTTCTACAATGCAAAAAATTGGCAAACTGATTACACCGAAGCAGCAAATATGCTTAGCCCATGGTATACACCTCGCACTGGTAGATGTATTATACAAATCATTAGACTTAACAAACGAAAATGAATTGTCATCTTCAGATGATGACGAAACACTTGATTCTTTTGCATTTTTTTTAAGAGATACTAAAAATGATCTTACTGATAAATTTCATACAAAAGTACTTATTGAAAAGATCAGAACAATTGCAAAACTATTTAGAAAGTCGCCAACAAAAAATGAAATTTTACAAAAGTATGTGAAAGAAATAAAAGGAAAAGAATTGAAACTCATATTAGATTGCCGAACTCGGTGGAACACATTATTTGATATGTGCCAACGGTTTTCTGAATTGGAAATTCCAATAAAAAAAGCATTAATTGATTTAAAAACCCAACAGGTGACAGATGAAGAATTTGAATTACTTAAACATATAGTAATTATTTTAAATCCTGTAAAAGTAACAGTTGAAGCCCTCTGTCGCCATGATATGAATCTTTGCAAAGCTGATGCTGCACTTTCATTCATGATTAAAGAAATTTCCAAAATTGAATGCAAGTTAAGTGACGAACTCGTGAAATCTCTACTTAAACGAATACGAGAAAGGAGAACTCTCTACTCAAATCTTTTAAATTTTTTAAAAAATCCGAAATTAAAATCTGAATTTGATAACAAAATCGAAATGTTTGTTATTAAAAATGAATTAAAGAAGTTGATAGGACATTTTAAGAAAAAAGAGGGTTTTGGTGGATCTACTAAAGATGATTCCGATTCTGATCTATCAATTTTTGAGGAGCCAAATGAAGATCCCAATATTTCAATTATAATAAAATTGAATAATGCTATTGACATGTGCAAAAGCCCAAACAAAACTGTTAATATTGTCACCAATGATATGGAGACTAATATTGAAAAAGAAATAGACTTGTTTATTTCAGGGGGTGACAGAGGCAAGTATTTGCAATCAGCATACAACAACTTATTAACAATTTTGCCTACAAGCGTTGACTGTGAACGCTGTTTTTCGTCAGCTGCATACATTGGCAACAAAATTCGATCGAGGCTATCTGATGACACTTTAGATGCCTTGATATTTTTAAGAAGTTATTTACGCACCGCATGTTAATATCTTCAATTATACGTTAATGTCTTCAAATTAACGTCAAACACATTATATATAAATTACATATATTTTAGACATGAATTTTATTTTTTCTGTTATAAACTTTTATTTTACTACATATTTATATTAAA
Source organism: Calliphora vicina (assembly GCF_958450345.1). Classification (NCBI taxonomy): domain Eukaryota; kingdom Metazoa; phylum Arthropoda; class Insecta; order Diptera; family Calliphoridae; genus Calliphora; species Calliphora vicina. The sequence continues at coordinate 13,432,827 of NC_088783.1, read as the reverse complement.
TATGAATTATATTTTGTTTTAAATCAATGAATTCGTTTTTGTTATATTACTAAAATAAATTTATTAAATAATAAATAATTGTTTTCATTAATAATTTAGTTTTTTTTCTTACGTGAAAAAAATCCCGAAATCCCGAAAAATCCCGAAATCCCGAAAAATCCCGGGATCCCGAAAAAACCCGGGATCCCGAAAAATCCCGGAATCCCGGGATTTACATTTATGAAATCCCGAATCCCGGGATTTGTAAAACCAGTCCCGTTTGGCATCCCTAGTGTAAACCATGACACAAAACCATTGTGTGATAATAGAAAAAAAAGAACAGGAAAAATGACAATCATGTTATTGATTTTCCATTAAAAAAAAAAAAGAATTTCTTTGACGCCAAATGGCTAAAATGAGTTTAGTTTCACCTACGTATTATAAATTAAATGATACATACTGAAACGAATTAAAAAATAATAAAATAAAATTTGATTTCAATTATAAAATATAAATTTAAAGTAGTGGAGAATATAAAAATTAAGATTTTGTAAATAATAGGCAGAAAAGTAGCAACATTGTACTTTTTTCAATGGTAGCTTTTGTATAAATCAATAATTTATTATCAAATTTGGCACACAATTATCTTTTGAAGTTATCAAAATGTCCACCTAAGTTGGTCATAAATATTTCAAAGACACGCATCATGTTTCTTGGTGAAATAAATAAAATGTTGCAATAAAAAGTGTAAATTTTTAACCGATCTCTGTCTTTGTATAGTAAAAAACTATTTTTTTTCGCTCATAACTCAAAATTTACCTACCGATTTAACAATATCAAAACTCAAATGAGTTATTTGAAGGTTGAATTCCACTGACAGATTGCCGGACGAACAGACGGAATCTACATAAAAGGATTCAAAATACTTAATATTTTAACAGTTTAGAACTTCTTTAACAAAACAAAATTGTTAAACCAATTTGTCAATTCACAAGGTCTCCTATCATGTCATATTATCATAATGTCCTAATTTTTCACAATGTTGTTATTGCCTTTCATGCAAAAAATGTCCTAAAATAATACTACTCTGTATGCTACGTTTATTGTGTTATCGTAACCAACAAGCAGAGACCTGCACCGAACGCCTAAAAGTAGGTTGAGCCGTGCCGCCGAGTAGTGAACTATTAGGACATTATTACAATATGACTGTGATAGGAGACCTTGTGAATAGACCAAATGTGTTTAAAAATACAGTGCGTGACAATACAATGGATACTTATTTGAAAACAATATTAAAATTCACTATGTTTTCTATTAAAATATAATCACCCCTATCGGCAAAACATGTGAAATTTATGTTCCCATGAAGTATCCATTTCCCTCGAAGGAAAGTTGCTATCGTGATATTCCCATGAAATTTTCATTCACAATAGTTGATTTTGTACGTAACAGATGTTTATTGTTTACAAAATTCCATGAACATATTTCCCATGTTGGGAACATATTTCATATGAAATATTGATTCGCGATAGGGATGAATATTTCAGAGTTATTAACCATTGTTGATCAGTTGACAATTAAAGACAGGAATGTGGATTTTTATAGAATGTGGAGCATAAAAGGTTTTTTAGACAATTTCTTGTAAGTAAATTTCAAATTTAATTTGATCGTCAATTTACCTACCAGGATGGTTCAATTAAGTTTTTCAACATAGTCTCCTTTGAGGTCTATCACTTTGTCCAAGTTTTGTATCCCTTCCAACAAATAAGATTTGTCGAGGTCATTAAAATGGGTAATGTTTGTAAGATCATTTCATCGTTGAAGTCAAATATCTTTCCTCCGTCGCCATTTCTTTATGTGTATTTGGAAACCAGAAATAGTCATTCGGGTCTGAATCCGGAGAATAAGGCGACTGAGGGAACAATTCGTAGAATTGTTGTTCTGGTGAAAAATCACTTTATTTCTTGGACAAATGAGGTCGTTTTTTTGTTCAAATCCTTATTAAAGAGACCCAATAAGTTGGCATAATATTCGCCACTGATTCATTTGCGGATTGTACCGGGTGCATCCAAAAACATGGTAGCCTTCTTTGGAGCCGATTCACCCCGATAGACCCACTGTTTCGACTGCGGGTGTATTGTGGTGGATCCACGGTTACGAAACGACTCAAAAACTATTCCATCCTGCGATGTTGTCGCACGATTTCGTTTGTGATCGATTGCAAGCAAACGCGGCATACATTTTGAGGAAAGCTATCTCATATGCAAGTGATCATTCAAAATTGAAACTACTGAGCCATGTGAAGTATTCTTCCACAATTTCTCGTACTTTCAATCTCCGATCAGCCATATCGTGCATTTTTTCAATTGTTTCGGGTACAGAGACCTCAATTGAGCATCCAGAACGTTCGGCATCTTCCGTGCTTGTACGGCCACAACGAAATTCAGTAAACCACGCTTTTACCATTGAAATTGATGGTGCAGAGTTCCAATAGTATTCATCAATGGTTTGTGTGATGATTTCAGAGCAGGAAAATTCAAAAAGGGCTTATTGACCCACCTTTTAATAACTAAAACGACGATTTTGGTGTTCTTCAACACTTTTTAAATTCTGAATACGAATTTAAAAAGTTTCTTTCTTAAAAAGTTTGTAGATTACTTTGGATTAAAAACTGTGAAAAGTAAGGCCATGTAACTCAAATAAGATCTCAAAAAAGTACAAACACCTGTAGATAAAATTCATCAAAACTGTCACAAAAATGCAAGGATATGATCCATTAAATTTAAGCAATGCACTATTTGATAAGGTTTTATATAATATTTGGTTTAGCAACGTTAAAAAAAATTAGCGTTTTCTGTTTTTCGCTATATTTTCAGCATGCGTTACATTGTGTCATTGTGACATTTCAACTAACTGACATTTGAAACGGATATGCTTTTCATTAAATCTGAATCATGACAAAGTGTTTACCAATGAAATATTGCAATATTAAAATATTGTTGTGCTATTAAAACAATAAGTTAAACAACAAATAAAACCTATCAAATTAAACAATTAACTGAGTATTTCCATTTGACATTCTCAATAATAAGTAAATATTTACTTATTTACCCGTATGGCATAGATATTATTGCGATAACGTATTGGAATTTCCTAACTGCTTATTTGCTTACAACTCAGTTTCCTAAAGAATGCATCATCATATGTCAACAATATAGAAGTAAGTATAATGTAAATTATAATTATATTAAGAATCCAATTAAAAACAGGGTATGTTAGAAAACTGATTAGCTCATCCTCTCTAGGCAAACTAAAGATGAACAAAAAAAATAAGAAAAATCGCAAAAACTCCTACTATTTCCGACAACTAGTTAAATTTACTCGTATAACATGCAATACAGTGAACGAGTGTTTACATAAATAATTTCTAACTTAAGAATAATATTTACACGTACTATTACGAATCTGACTGTCAGCCAGCTTGCCAACCAGCCAGCCTGCATAGAATGGGTATGGCACCAACATGACACAAAATTACAGAACAAAACAACAAAAAAACAAAGATTAATGTACATAAATTTACACTTGTTGGCGTGCGGATGACATTAAGAGAGCGAGAGTGGTAGATGTAATACATTTTTTTTGCGTATTTATTTACAGTGTGAAAGATAATACAACAAACAGCTGCTATGTAAACTAATATGTTAAAAGGGTTTGATACACTCAGGCAAAAAAAAAACATGGTTGTGGTAAACATAATCTAAGAGTAATATAGTATGATAAGTTGTATGATTGTATACCAAATATATTGTGATCATATCTGCCATTAATTCTCCCTTAGTTATTGAACAAAGCGTCATGTGCGTGAAGTTTTGCTTTACTTCTTTAATTTGAAGCACACCGATTGCTCGCCAAAGCTTAAGGTGAATTTTCCATCGGTTTCAACGTGCGAGAGATGGTTTGTGCGGTTCAGAAGTGGTGATTTTGTCAAGGAAGACAAATATCGCCCAGGCCAGCCAAAAAAATTTGAAGACCAAAAATTGGAGATATGAAGATTGTTGTTAAACTTAACAAGCGCTTGCAAAATCATTGAGAGCTACTCAATCAGCAATTTCAAACCATTTGCAAGCAGTAGGATTCATTCAAAAAACAGGGAAATTGGGTAACATACGAATTGAAGTTGAGAGACCTTGAAAGATTTTGTATTTTTGAAATGCTGCTTGAACGCTATAAAAGAAAAACATTTTGCACCGAATCATTACTTGCGATGAAAAATGGATCCATTACGATAACCCGAAGAGTAAGAGATCACATGTGAAGCCCGACTAACCAGCCGAATTGACACCAAAGCCAAATATCAATGGCGCTAAGGTAATGTTCTGTATTTGGTGGGACCAAAAGATTCCTATCTATAATGAGCTGCTAAAATGTAGACAGACCATCACTTGGAACCTGCACCGAACGCATCTGATTGCTTTGAAGTGAAGATTTGCGAAAAATGTCATTCTGTCGTAATATTCCATCATGGCAGCGTTCGGACACATCTTGCAATACCCACTAAAAACTATTGGAAAGTTTTGCCTCACCCTCCTTATATTTCGGCCACAATTCGTTTCGATCGATGAAGAAAGCTCTGTCTGTGATAAGGATCACTTTCGAACAGAATTTCCGAAATTGCCTTGATTCGTTCTTGACCTCAAAACATGATCAATTCTTTTGGCTCAGAATCCATAAAGATGGGAAGAGGTCTTAGCTAGCAATGTCCAATACTTTGAATGAATTTATATTGTACAAATGTTTCAAAATAAAAGCTAAACATTTGAAAAATCCCACATTTTTAAGTCATACACCCAATATATTAAAATAAGAATTATTTGTGTATCACAAAGGACAACAGTATAGTTGTCGTAATCATGTTTTTTGTCTGCGTGTACCCTAGGGTTGTTTAAAAAATGTTTAACACTGTATAGACTATTTATAGTGTCTGTTTAGAAAATGTTTATGGATTTCAGTTAATTATAAAATACAATAGTTTTATAAAACAATTCAAATTCAATGTCACAAGTTTTTTTTATAAAAAAAAAACCTTAAACATCTCAATATCTTTAAGAAAAAAAATTAAAATCAACTACTTTAGAAATTTTAATATTTTCCACTTAAACAACCACTTAACAAAACATTCCATGTTTTAATAATAAAAAAAAAACATTTGAAATGAAATCACCGTCTAGTCTAAGATCATAAAATAAAAACATTAAAAGCAGCTAGACAATGGAAATGGACAAATGAAAAAATTCATTTCTAACCCCTGGTTCTCAAAAACTATTTACAATTCTATTTTGTCTAGAATACAAGTATCAAGGGTTTGTTAGTATTTCCGTTTTTTGTTTCTCAACTTTTGTTAATTTTTTTCTTTTCCGTTTTTGTTTTTTTTTTTTTTGTAATTCTTGCAGCACATTAGGGTTGCAAGGGCCATTAAAAAATGTGTCTGTATGTGATTTCTGGTAGCTTTATTGAATTCTACATATTTCTGTTTCTAGTTCAAGCTTAACCTTGGGCAGAGCGTGGGGGTTTGGCGGGAATTTTTTAAATGTTTATTGATTTGGTAACTACCAATCATACTATAGTTGACCTTAAGCGTTAAATTGTGCGGGCTATTTTAATGTTTACAGAAATATTCAATATTGTTTATTATTATTATTTCCTTAATATTATTCTATGTGTATAATATATTTGTGATACAACGCCAAAAAATTAACCCTGGATCTCGAGATTATTCCAGTAAAAATAGAGTTTTTTTTTACAGTTACATATATAATAGTATATAATTTTATGGCAATTAAAAAAAATTTAAATTACAATATTAAAATATAATTTTTTTTATTTCAATAATTCAGTATTTAAAATACAGTTAAATATCAACTATGTTGGCTTATTTAAAATTTTTGTCAACCCTGTAAATTATTTAAGTCAGACCGAAATTATTGTTATCGAAACAACTGAAAATAGAGTCTATTATTAGATGCAGGGAGTGAACGATTTATTCAAAGCAATTCTGGCTTACTGTCCGAACTAGTAACAAAAAACTGGAGAGCAAATTTAGCTTTATACGTTAATGTTTTGAAACCAACTTTATAAAGCTGCGACTAACTTACGGACGGACATGAGATTAGGGTTGTCATTCGAATAATCGAGGAACAAATATATTTTGTATTCGAATATACAGCATTTTTCAATTTAGAATAAAAAATCATTCGATCAATAATTGTCGATTAATTAATAAATTAATTACTAAGTTAAAATTAAATATATAAATAACAATTACACAGAGAATATGATTATAACCAATTTTCTCTTAAAATTTATATCAGAGCTATGACATGACATTTGTATAAAAAAAACGTATTTGTATTGAATTTGTTTGCAATACAAACATTTGTGGAAGGGTTATATGGGAGCTATGACTAATTAAGGACCGATTGTCACAAAATTTGGTGGTGCGAGTTCGGCTTATATAAAACATATTTGTGCTGAATTTGGTTTGGATATCTACATATGTAACTAAGATATTTATGAAAGCTTAACTATGTTCAGATAGGTCAATCGTATGCGGGTGGGTGTGGGGACAATATTTTTGCACGTTACAAACATCAGCACTAACCCAATATATCCTGCAGACTATGGGTATAAAAACGTTGACAAAACTAGATCAAAGAAACAATATCAATAATATATAATGTTATTCCAAGTTGGTTATTAACTTAAGTTGGTTAGAAACTATTTTATACATTTAATTTCCAATCGACTTTGCATTACTAAGATCAGAGGATTATGAAACTTAACTTAGAATTAGTATTCCAGAAAAGTCTAATTTTTATACCCACAATCAAGGAAAAATATTGTTGTACAACCTTTTACAAGTTTTTTTAAACAATATTATGATTACTCTAATTATTTATATGATTCCAGCAACCATAATATATTAAAGTTCCGAATCACTTATCGGAATAAAAAAAATGTTCATGCGATCATGTCCAAGTAATATCGTATACATTCGAGTAATGATCGTTCGATTAATCGAACAATTTCTTAGGAATCATTATTCGAAGATTTTAAAAATTACCATTTTCGAATAACGAATAATTCGAACAATTTTATGAAAAATAATCGAATAAAACGACTAAAATTATTTGTTTTCATTTATCATATTTTTTAATTTAACATTTCTGATAGAAATGTTAACTCAGCAGAAAGTAATATTGAAAGTGATGTTTCGACAGAAAGAAGAATATGATTTTAAAATGTATATAAATGATGTTATTAAAGCTGATTTTAGAATAATTCGATTAATTTTAAACATGTAATCGAATTTATCGAAATCTCTTGTTCGAATTATTCGTTTTATTCGAACAAAAGAAACATCGAATAATTTGGATACCCCAACAACTATATTCTCTGGGTGCATCATATAGCTTTTGTCATTCAGTTTGCAACACATTGAAATATTGATCTTAGACCCCCCAAAAAATATATATTTTGGGTCCTTATACAATTCTAAAACGTTCTAGCAATGCCATTTGCTTGACGTTTAAAAATAAAAAAAAAAACATTATAGGGCCTAAACGAGGAGAGCTAGAAAACTGAAATTTGGTAAAAAATCTTACTTATGAGTCCAAAAATAAACAAAACGGTCTTTCCACTATACATATTTTTCCCCATAACATCTAAATGCATGAATCTAGCAGGATTAAATTTACCACTGATATTTTCTGGTAATAAAAAATATAAAACTAACCAAATCGGATGAACCAGATAAATTTTTTTATACAATATGCAAACAAATCGGTGCCCGTATTATATTGGTGGTGGGTAAATAAGATTCGACAAAATATAACACTCTTACTTGTTTCTTTATTTCCTCTGGCACTTTTGTACTTTTCAGCTGGTTTATTTGCATTCAAAAAAATTTTCTTCTAGCAGTATATAATAAAGTTGAAAAGTTGTATAGAAATATTAACAGAAAAGAAACATACAAGTTCCAAATCACTTGAAGAGGGTTAATAATAACTGCACCCCTTATAAGTAGTATGTGATATAATAAACAAAGTTTATATTAGCAAATATAAACGTATGTACAATGTACATATATGAGCAAATCTACATATGCATATAATATGTATCTATACGCAAAAAATAAACGAAAAAATAAATAGTTGGCAACAAACCACTAACAACAATTCTATTATAGCAAATAGAAACATTTTCCGTATTCTTCATGCAACACAAAACAACAACAAACTATATATGAATGTAGTCACATATTCAAAACTACTCGGTAGTTCGTATTTAGTCTCTAGAATAGTGCAAACTAGACACCACTAGTAACTATAGAAGTGGCTACTTACTTTAACATGGGACTGCTCTAAAATGTGTCAATTAAGGTATTTACAGACGATAATACTGTGTATTAATACTTTTCAATTTAAAATATTATTAAATGCAACCAGTTTGTCAAGAAATCATTTTGGAAAATACAATTCGTGTTTAAAATATGTTTAAATTATGACAACCGATTGTAAATCAAAAAAATCATTTGTATTGTTTATTTGAAAATCTACACAATTTTTATTAATTGAATTGAATATTAATACTCAGAATTGTCGTCATTTAATCACTAAAATAAGTCAATTTAGTCCATATTGTTTATCTTGGGAAATATTAAGTGACAATTGACTACAATATAAGACTCATGGGCAGTATATTGTAAAATCTTACAAAATGGGATACATGGCCACATCAAAAACTACCGGGTATCTAACAGACAGTCAAACAAACAAACAAAAATAGAAGAAAAAAAACATACAAATGTGCACGACATTATTCTGTTGTTGTATTGTTTGCCATATTTCACATTATTTTTTTTGTATTTGGTTTTGGTTTGTGCCACAATATATTTCTTCTTGTTGTCACTTGTCAATACAGTTTAGTTTAGTTCGCTTCGGTTAAGTTTTTGGCTAAATACACGATGGCTAAAAAGAATTGTACATTTTGTCAGTAGACTTATTTCAAAAGAAATGCCTTTCTGCAGAACAAGCATAAAAACTGCCGACAATGTTAAAGTGAGAGAGATAGAGAGCCAATGAAATAGAAAAACCACACTTAAAATAGGTTTCGTGTAAAATGCAATGAGGGTAAAAACACTATTATTATATACATACATATTTTTAACAAACAAATTGAAGCAAAAACTTTGCGGCTTTTTGTTTAGCCATAGAGCAATTGCTAATTTTTGCATCTGTCAAAATGACAGCTGTCACTTTAAAGAATTGTTAGAAATTTGCACTGTGAACAAATCAAGAGAAATGTATTATGGCTCAATGTCTATAACAAGCCGACACTGGGAGATATTAAATGGATTCAAGTGAATCCAGCGAATTTTAAGCTGTTAACATTTTCTTTAAGCAATCTTCCCGGTATATAGGTACTTATGTTGTGATGAAATAACTTTTTTCTAGTACTAATTGCCTTAAAAAATAATTGTTACCCTCTTTGTTTCTATTGGAAGTATGACTTAAAAATGCGGAATTTTTAAAAATTTTTAGATTTTATTTTGACCATTATTAGCTAACAGCTCTTCCCATCTTTTTGGGAACATATGAATGCCGAGCCAAAAGAACTGCTCATCTTTTGAGGCCATGAACGAATCAAACCAATATCGGATACTCTGTTCCAAAGTGAAACGTATCCCAAAAAGAGCCTTCTGTATTGATCGGTACAAGTAATAGGCAAGGTCCGGGCTATAAAGCGGTGAGGCAAAACTTCCCAACTTTTAACTGGTATTGCAACATGTGGCCGAGCGTTGTCATGATGGAATATTAAGGTTTTATGTCTGGACGCATATTCTGGGAATTTTTCGGCCAATGCTCAATTGAAACTAATCAGTTGCAATCGGTACAGGTTCCCTGATGGTCTGATCAGATTTCAGTAGCCCATAATAGGTAGAACCTTTTTTCTCCCACCCAATACAGAGTATTGCCTTAGCGCCATGGATATTTGGGTTTGGTGTCGAATCGACTGGTTGGCCGGGTTTCACATACGATCTCTTACGCTTAAAGTTATCGTAATGGATCCATTTGTCATTGCCAGTAATGATTCTGTGCAATGGTAACCAATTTCCCTACCTTCGAATGAATCCTGCTGCTCGTGCTGAGTTTTGCAACAATCTTCATGGAATAATGCCTCAAATTTTTGGTCTTCCATGTGAAAATCATCACTTCTGAACCGCACAAACCATCTCTCAAGTCAGATGGAACACATTCACTATAAGCATTGGTGAGCAATTGGTGTACTTCAGCGGCACTTTTTTTCCAATTAAAGAAGTGAAGCAAAACTTGATTGTTTACCCTATAATGTTCAATAACTAAGTGAGAACAAATGATAGTTATGTACCCTTCAAAATGACATATAAGTTATTAAAAACAAAAGCCGCGTTCATAAGATACGTCATCTATTGGAAATCCTGCATTTTTAAGTCATACACCCAATGGCGGCACAAAGCCAGCGTCAGAAATCAAAATTTAAAAAGTGGAATTTTGAAAATTTGATGAAATTACTAAGAAATTTTTATCAAAATCGGCGGCTATTTTCAAGCCGACTTAAGACGGAAAAAAATCGGCGACTTGGAAAATTTATCTGCAGGTCTCTGGTGGAGAGTGGTGACCTAATGTAGACAGCTCTGTCTGACTAAGGTAGAAGACGCTGTATAAGATTTAAGTGACATATGTTCTGTTCGCATAGAAATTATTTTGCCTCCCTGATCGGCATTATATTGAAAACATATCGATAGATTCCGTATTTTCATCAATCATTTTTGTATAAAAAAGTCGATAAAAACTTAAGCTGTCATGTCTTTAATTAGTATTGCAATTTTAATCTAAAATCGAATCGAATATTTTTTTTTAAACAAAGCGAGGCGTTTTGCTTGTCTGCAGTTACACCCAGAGTCTCTGGTGGGAATCGAACCCGCAACCTTCAGATTAATAGTTCACTATCGACTGTTCTATCGGGTGGTTCTATTTCACGAATATGCAAACCATTTTGGATAAGTAGTCTTATTTAGATAAAGAAAACTATCATATGCAAATTTCCTTTGAAAATTACATTTGATACAAATCAAGCTTAAATTGTTTTCAAATTTGAAACTGAAGCCAATGGTTTGAGAATAAAGAAAGAATGGTTGATATCAAAATAACATATGTAGGTACTTCAAAATAACATATTTCAAACGTTAGACTGTGCGTGATTTATTTAGGTTCAGTTTGTGTCAGTTCGCCTATTAAGCAACACATAAATTGCAATCAACGGACAAATCATAATTATATTAAAGTCTCTCTCGTTATCTCAGCTTAAAACATTATATTATTTTTTTGTTGTAAATATTTTAAATTAACAAAAACAATATCCAATAAAGAATTTCAAACAAACCTTGATACATTTATATACATTAAAAATCCTGATGAAAGATCCACCAGACGAGGGGTACAAACCCCCTATTAGGTTTGATAATTCCAAAAAATTATCAATTGTATCAACCGGTCCTAAATACTTAATAATGACTCGAAAAAACAGTGAATACACTTTAGCAAATGTTTCGCCATTCTTAATAAAGAAAGTCGTTGACAGTACATGTGGAGGAGAAGTAGAAATATGTAAAAAATTAAGAAATGGTACGATATTAATAAAAACAAAAACTTACACACAAGCTAGTAAGCTTATTCAATTGTGTTCATTAAATTACGATATTGAAATAGAAATGAAAGAACATAACTCTCTCAACTTTGTACGTGGAGTAATCTACTCAAATGATCTTCGCGATATACCAGAAGAAGAAATACTAAATGAGTTAAAGCGCCAAAATATTTACAAAATAAATAAAATAATGAGAAAAGTGAATGATGAATTAAAAGAAACTGGATTAATTATTCTCACATTCGGCTCAACTAACCTCCCCTCTGAAATATTTATTGGATATGAAAGAGTAAGGGTAAGGCCTTATATTCCTCTCCCATTAAAATGTAAAAACTGTTTACGCTTTGGTCACCACATAAATAATTGTAACAATAAAAAACTCTGTACGGTATGTTCAAATGAATTCCACACTGACATAGAGAATGAACAATGTGATAAACAATCTTCATGCATAAATTGTATTGAAAATAACAACGAAAACACAAATCATTCTCCCAACAACAAAACATGTCCCATATTCATAAAAGAAAAAGAAATACAAGCAATAATAACTTTAGAAAAGGTAAACAAAAAAACAGCTGTTCAGAAATACCATGAGCGAAATATTTCATCTACTTATTCCTACTCTACTGCGACCAAAACAACAACATCAATAACAACATGCGAAAATACGTCAAATCAAACATTAAACATCAACAATAAGCAACAAACTAATATTAAAAAAATTGATCCAAAAACCGAAAACAAAATATCAAACAAACAAAACTCAATGCAACCACCAACACTCTCATCATCTACTCGAAAATTACAAGATTATTCCGAAATTGATACATCCGATGGAGATACCGAAACAGCTAGCAATTCATCCCAGATCACAAAACAAAAGGATACAAAAATTATAGAAATTCTCCCAGCAAATACATCCAAAAGAACACGACAAAAATTAAAGAAGCAAGCAGATGCAGAGGCCGCAGCAAAACGCACAAAAAACAACTAATTTAAGATTTTATATTAGACACTGATAGTTCACTTAGTTCTTTCGGGTGGATTTGACACCGGCCGGATCCGCTCATGGCGGTAATATTCTACTTATTGGATACTCGTTACAGGTAAATTATCTGTACTCTGTGCTTCCAATGGGTGGGATAGTCCCTTATGGCGAGTTCGGTCGTTGTCTTGTTTACCCGATCGGAACTATTTGTACTATCAGTGTATGCAACTCTCAACAATATTATTACTAACAATTTTTATCTAATTATTTCTTATATAGTTCATTAAAGTTAACCCGAATACTTAAGCCTTTCTTATATATTAAATAATTTTCTTACTTAATATGACCATTAATATTATACAGTGGAATATAAATGGATTTAATAATAATTATAATGAACTAACCTTACTTATAAAACGACTTAACCCAAAAATTATCGCACTACAAGAAACCCATATACATAACAAAACGACTCATTCGATTCCTATTAACTTTTCTTTTTATTCAATTAATACTTCTTCAACACGTTACGGCGGTGTCGCATTGTTGGTTCACAACTCATTACAACAAAAACAAATACATTTGTCAAACGACTTCGATGCAATATGCGTTGAAATCCAATCGAAATTAAAATTCAGAATTATATCTGCATACATTCCCCCTTGCCAAAGCTTTACAACAAGAAATCTAGAAAACATCTTAAATTTCACTAATACACCTGTTCTAGTTACTGGTGATTTCAATGGTTGGCACCATCTATGGGGATCATCATCGATTAACACTAGAGGCAGAATTCTAGCTAAATTCATTAACAAATCAAACTATATTTTACTAAATGATAATTCTCCCACTCTTTTTAATTCACATTCAACATTATCTAGTGTTGATTTGAGCTTCTGTTCTCCCTTACTTACACCTCACGCGCAATGGAACATTGAGAAAACTTTGTACGGAAGTGATCACTTCCCCATAATAATTTCATTTTTCTCTGACCCACAGTGCAATATAATTAAACATTTCAAACCTAAATTCAAACTTGATAAAGCAGACTGGAAACAATATAGACATCTTTGTATTGAATCCCATTCAAAAAGACAAATTAGTTCCAACATTAATAAGGAAGCGGCGAATTTTAATAGAATAATCTTGGAATCTGCCAATAAGGCAATTCCTCAAACACACAATTTGAACAAACCAAAAGTTCCCTGGTGGAACTCCGATTTAGAGAACTTAAAGAAAATTAAAAATCAAAATTGGTATAAATTTAGACGTAATATGACCACAGAAAATATGATCAATTACAAAAAGGCTAGCGCCACATTTAGGAGACAAATGAAGATATATAAAAGGGAATCTATTTTCAAATTCACTTCTACTATCAACCCCTCTACTACATCAGAAAAAATATGGTCAAATATTAGAAACTTCACGGGATACAAATCGAAAACTGGAATACATTGCATCCAAACCCATAACGACCCAAACGTTACACTTACCAATGACATCGAAATAGCAAATGAGTTAGGTAATTTTTGGTCAGTCAACTCATTAGATTCAAACTTCTCACCAGAGTTTATGATTTGTAAGAACAATCTGCTTAATAACACACCTCCATTTATCCCAAACCAGAGAGCTACCTTAATTGAAAATGATTTTAACCTCATTGAACTACAGGCAGTTTTAAATAAAGTAAGGGGAAAAACCCCTGGCGCAGACCGAATTTCATATCCAATGCTTAGGCAATTACCAGTTGAAATGAAACACCGTTTGCTAACTCTTTATAATAATATTTTAGACAATTTTATACCCCAACATTTTAAAATTAGTATTGCTATTCCTATTCATAAACCCGGTAAGGATAAATCATCACTAAATGCGTATAGACCAATTTCACTAAATCCTTGTTTAGCTAAAACATTGGACAAAATGGTTGCTAATAGGCTCTGGTGGTTTGTGACGACTCATAAGCTACTAAGTAGTCGACAATTCGGTTTTATTCAGGGAAGATCGACAATAGATAGTCTACTTTATGTAGACTATCATATTGCCAGCAATCTATCCAAGGGTAAACATACAACGATAATATCGTTGGATTTTGAGAAAGCTTTTGACAAAATCGGGATTCATACGATTGTTGACCAATTAACACATTGGGGAATAGGCCCTAGAATTATAAATTACATTATCAACTTCATGAGTAACCGAAAAATTGTAGTTAGAATTCGCAATCAACTATCTTCAACATATCCTTTACAAAACGGTATACCCCAGGGTTCGCCTTTATCGGTCATATTATTTTTAATAGCATACAATAAACTCTGCTCTATCATTGAGATGAATAGAGAAATTGAGTTTACGGCATACGCCGACGACTTTAACTTGATAATCAACTCCGGCAAAACCAAAAACCCAGTAATAGATTTAAATACCTTATTTTTAAATATCAGTCAATGGTGCAATTTTTCGGGGGCAACCCTCTCTACAAACAAATGCAAATTTATCCATATATGTCGTAAAAGACAATGTAAATGCACCATTAACTCCTCAAATTTTCAACTAATAGAAGTTGATAGCCTAAAGATTCTTGGATTACATTTAAACAAAAGATACACTTGGGATACACACATAGACAACCTTGTTAAGGCTCTAAATAGCCCCCTAAACATCATAAAATGCCTATCTAATTACAAATTTAACTGTAATGTACAAATGTTACTTTCAATTACGAATGCTTTAATCATATCTAAAATAAGATATTCTTTACCTTTTTTTGGATTCTCCCCGAAATCCAAATTAAATAAACTAAATACAATATTGAATTCAGCTGTTCGAAGTTCTCTGGGAGCTTTCCGCACAACTCCATGTAAGAATATGTTTCACGAAGCAAACATTCCATCTTTGGAAACACAACTAAATATTAGTATAACTAAACTGGCCTCTTCTTTCTTGACAAATCCAAATATCCTATTAAATGGCATAATGAAAAAAATTAACAATACAAAGAAAATTCCAAAAATCTTGTCCACTATCTGGAAAATAAACGAAAATTTCAAGACTTTCAACATTAACCTAAAACCTTTTAGAGTTAATACAAGAAATTATCCCCCATGGTTTCTTGACCCTAACCGCATAAATACTTCACTCCATAATTTTAACAAAAACCAACATAATCCCTCACAATTTAGAATATTATTTAAGGATATTCAAGAACAATACCACCGACATAAATTTATATATACCGATGGATCGAAATCCGAAGATATAGTAGGATATAGTGTAACAATAAATAATAAAGTCATAAAAACCTCAATATTACCATCGTATAGTTCCATTTTATCTGCTGAATTAATTGCTATATATCAAGCCATTAAATATGTTGAATCAAAGACAGCCAAATACGTGATTTGTTCCGATTCATTATCTTCTTTGAAAATGATAATGAACATTTCAAATAACAACCCCTATGCATCCTACATAAGAAATTGCTTGATTCATAAGGGAAACAATGTATCTTTAATATGGACACCTAGCCATTGTAACATCGAAGGAAATGAATATGCAGATATGGTTGCTAAGGAGACACTAAGAACGCCTTTATTAAGTACTGAAAATTATAACTCTAAGGATCTCCTGAAATATATCAAGCACTTTTATAATGATATGGATAACACTTTCTCCCGAACTTCCCATTGGTATAAAACCATTAACTGTACAAAAATCAATATAAAGAAATATTCCAATAATGATATTAACAATCTTCATAGAAGAGACATGATAAAATTTTTACGAATTCGACTAGGACACTCCAAATATACACATGGCTCTTTAATAAAAATATCCAATATACCCATCTGCAACTGCAATATTATTCGTCCACCATCTCCCGAACATTTCCTTTCCCTCTGCCCAGAATTTCAAAATTTAAGACCACAGATATTTGCTAACAGAAACCCATTATCATTGATTTCTAATCCAACTATAGATAACATTAAAATAATAATTGAATTCCTAAAACAAACTAACATTTATAACTTCATCTAAAATAATTAAATCGAGCTTAAAGCCCAAGTAGCTATAGCTCAGTACTAAACAATTAGCTTATAATTTTTAAATTTAAGTTAATTTTATAAATAAATAAATATTTAGGTTACGTATTTCGAAAGTAAACGCGTTTTCCTCTAGCTGACCTGCCATGTAGTATATGACAGCTATGTAGGATTATCTAAATATCGACAGGATCTAAACAAATCCCAAAGGAATTGAGAAATTCTTTTAAATTGAATGATTTTCGCAAGAAAAACATTTGTTTACAAGCAATTTGATTTGAGTGTAAATTTACATTTTTAGTTTATGTCTTCCATTGCCTTCAACTTTGTTTTTTTTTTTTTTGTTTTGCTTAGCTAGTGGAGGTTTATTGTTGTAGACCATTTTTTGTTGGTGTTTTTTTTCATTTTGTAAACACACTTGTAAGTGTAAGTATGAATGTATGTATCTATGTAAGTAAGTGTGACATGATGACGTTGTTTTTCAACTATAAAATTTATTTTTAATGCGAATTGTTGAGCGAAAGTGTTATTTTTAGTTTGAGTGCAGATGACCGTATGGGTTTTTAATCTGCTGTAATTATGCATAATTGTCAGGTACTTAGGTGTGTGTATGATCGTACAAAAGGACGTGAGTGTGTAAAATGTAAAATTACATAAATTTGTTTATTAATTAGCGTAAACATACTAGCGTATGTACGTAGCTACATACAGTCATAACTAAAAGTATAGCATCAAGCTTACATTTTCCTTTTTCCCTATTTCTAACAACTGATATTGTGTCAACATTAAAAATAATTTATTTCTAATTATTTAATATTGTTAATTTTGTTGCCTTTTTAATTTTACATTAACCTAAAGTTAATTAAAAGAGAGAAGAGAATATTTTCTATTGTTTTATTTTATTTCTCTTTAAAATTTCCTCTACGCTCCTCTTTCAGTGTAAACATGGTGTGATTTTAAACAGATGTGTTGTTATTGGTCATTATTTTAATTCATTTTTTAAAAATAGTTCAAAGGGATGAATTGTGTTTTGTCGTGGGTTGCTGCCACACTGTCGCTAGCCAGTTGTCCGAGTAATTTGAATTGAGTGAAATTGGGTCATGCGATACTCTTTTTTATATAAAATTTATGCAAGTCTTCTTCAACAGTTTTGTTAATAAAATTACTTTTTTTTATTTTGTTCTTGGTGCAAAGGAAAGCCGAGTGAGTAACAGACATAAGCAATTGTATTAACTGGATAATGGTTGATGGGAAGGAAGTTAACCCTGTAACAAATAAATGGTTTACAACAACAAGAAACTGATGTCAGATTTTAAGTATCAAATTTGCTGATGTCATATCATAAAATTGGGTTTAAAATTTTATAATAATTTAATAAACATAAAATAGGAGAGTCTTAATTTGTAAAGGGTCTTCCAATAGGGACTTCCGAACTTTAGCAATTGATGGCGGCCATATTGGTGAGGCTACATCTGTCAAATTGGCTGTCATTTATTCAGTTTGTTTTTGCAAATCACCATGGAAGGATATAGCGTTCAACAATATGTGAAAATTATAAAATTATTTTATTGAAATCGATGTTCTGTTCGGGCAACATTCTGCGAGCTTTGCCCATTATACGGTGAGGTTCAATTATGTATGAATGGGTACGTCAACAAACAATGTGGATTTTTGGCTGGCGGCGTCATCAGTCCATATTTCTTTCAGAACGACGTTGGCCAGGCCATCACCGTCAACGGCAAGCGCTATACATCGATAAATAATAACTTCGTTTGGCCTGAATTGGATGATATGGACACCAACCACATGTGGTTTCAACAGGACGGCGCTACGTGCAACACAGTTCATGCTACATTGGAAATTCTACACAAACGATTTGAGGAAATGGTCTCTAATGTGAACTAGCCACCCATGTCGTGCGATTTGACCCCGGCATACTTTTTCGTGTGGGGCTTTCTTAAGTCACAGGTCCATGCGAATGAGCCACAAACCACAGCAACACTCAAAGCCAACATAACCCATGCCATCGATCAAAATCAGCCTGATTTATGTTCCAGAATCTTGGAAAATTAAACATTTCGGATGCGCGACACCGAGCGAAGCTACGCCGAATATTTGCACGATGTTATATTCCATTTATAAAGGCATCGAGGGGCCATATAAAGGAACAAAAAAAATGTCGATGATATCTCAATCACACTTTGGTTTATTTAAATTTAAATATAGGAAGCGCTTAACGAAAGACCCTTTAATTTCGTCTTGAAGAATATGGCCATGATATTAAATAATTAATATTGGGTGTATGACTTAAAAATGGTTTGTGTGGTTTAGTAGTGGTGCCATACGAATGATGACAAATGGATCCATTGCAATAACCCGAAGCGTAAGAAATCGTACGTGTAGTCCGTCCAACCATCCGAATCGACACGAAAGCTAAATATCCATGGCGCTAAGGAAATGCTCTGTATTTTATGGCAGCAAATGGGTCCTGTCTATTATGAACTGCTGAAATCTGGGCAGACTTAACCACTTTGAGTGAAAAAAAACGGATATTTCACCCGCAATGCTTCTTTAACGACTGACTTTTTGTTTATAGAACCGACAAAATCTATCAATATAATTTAATTAGCAACAAATATGGTTATCACAACGAATTTGAATATTGTAACTTTAAGAAGAAATCTTATAAAGAAATTCCCGACATGAATTTCCCGAAAATTTCCAATATTTTTCTGTGTTGTATTGTACTTCATTCTGGATCGTTATAGATAACGCAGTCGATATAGCCATGTCCGTCTATATGTTGAAATCAACTTTCCGTAGCCCCCAAATAACTTACAAACATGATTGATACATCAATATATCAGCTCGGTTACTACTTAAAATCGAGAAAATCGGCCCAGAACTGGCTGAGATACAAGGAAAAAACCCGTACAACCCCGATTTTTAGCTTATCGTGTATATTTTTCCCGCTGGGTGTATATATGGGCTATACTCAGTTGGACCTACAATGGGTCAAAATCAAGAAAAATATTTTTTAACCCGATTTTTTTTCACATAAAAGAATTTTATGTCATAATTTTTTTTTAATAAATTAAAAAAAAAAATTTTCCTAAAATTCAAAAAAATAAAAAATTTAAAAAAAAAATTTATTTAGTTTACCTTAAAATATTTAAAATTTTTGTATTTGAAAGTATAATTTGGTGAAAGATATATAAGATTCGCCACAGCCGAATATAGCTTTCTCACTTCTTTAAAGAAATATTTAAAGCAATTTCTTTAAATATTTCTTCTTTTTTTTGTATTGTTTTTGTTTAGTGACTCATATTTTTGAGTGTTGATTTTTTTTCTGTACAACTTTATTTTATGTTTATAAGAAAGTTTTTTCTCTCTATTTTGTTTTATTTAGAACAGAAAGTTTTATTGGTTTTATGCCTTGGGAAAATATTATTGCATTTAACCTAAATAAATGCGTGGAGCCTAGGAAACCTAGTTGCGTTTGAACATAATTTACATATAAAGTCTATGAAAGTGTGTGGCGGCAACATACATATGTATGATGGGGCAGAATATTATAATACGCTATTGCGCTATTCTGTCATAAGGAGTAGGAATAAATAAGAGAGTTAGCTTGTAAATTTATAAAAGCAGATAATAATAACCTACATAGTATGTTATAAAAAATTTAAACAAAGTTTTAAGGCAAAATTTCAATAGAAAATTTGATTTTAAAACGTTGTTTAAATTTAAAAATTGTTTATGAATAAGACCTTAAAAATCGAGTTGTAAATTATAGAAAAATCGTCTTCAATCTAAAACTTATGAGCAACTTTCACTCTTGTCTTTGGGAAATACATATGTATGTATAAATCCAATATTAAACACCAAATAAGAATTTTTTTTAAATATTCTTTCATTTAAAAACATCTTGCCCTTGCTCAAAAAAATTTCAAGTAATGTGATGTCAAGTTGACAGCTAATTTACAATATATTTAAAAAAAATTTATGTTTTATAGTATAATTTTCTTTTCTTAAGTCACTGCTGCCTTAAATCTGATTTAAACTCAACATACTTATATGTTTAATAACCAAGAGCATTACAGCTAGCGTTCTTTATTGTTTTATTACTCATTTAAGTTAAATAAAAAATGAAACCACTCCAGTTACTGTCCGACTTTGTAATATTTTTAATTCATATCAGTCACGTTTTATCTTTTTATCGTAATATCTATCTACTCACGCTATAACTACATACTCTTGTGTGCCTGTGTGAGTACGAGTATTCTTGGCTATAATTTAAAACTTTCGTTTAAAAATTATCGATAATTTGTTTGTGTTGTATTTTTTTTTTTTGCTCTCTATTGTTTTATGTTCCAAAACATAAATGAAAGTGTAACATCACATGATTACGTGACATTTCAAATAAAACGTTTATGTTGATTTGAAAAAAAGGAATTTTGAAGAACAATATTGTTTCACATATGTCAGACGTAGTCCCGGTCCACACTGTGAAACATTTGCTGCAAAACATTTGAGTTTGTTGATGAAAGGGGAAAGAGGAACATGAAGTTTTTGTTGAGTATGTCATCCACATTTATGCGTTCGTATTCGTACTGTACAGAAATGTCAAAAACTGAAAAGCAAAAACTTCACTGTGTGGACACGAATGCAGTTTCAAAAGAGAATTTAAAAATGTTTTGCAGCAAATGTATCACAGTGTGGACCGGGACGTACATACATACTTTATGGAACATGCTGTTTTATGTATTAGGGTTCTAAAGTTTTTTAAATTTTTGAATAGTCGACTTTTTATCCTGAAAAAATCAAAATTTTAGTACATAACTCTGGTTCTGCTTGACCGATTTTGATCATTTTCAAATATCGTGCCTTCAACAGACATACGGACGCACATAGCTTTTTTATACCCCCTTTTTTGTTTATATCTTGGACTTTTTCCAGTCAGTCAACATTGCGACTTTATTGTTATAATCGATTGTTCGACTCTTTTCCGACTAAAAAGTAATTTCGAGTTTTAGCAGCGTTCTTTTGTATTAGGGTTCCATATTTTCCATAGGTAGCCTGTCGCCAAGCAGCTCACTAGGGTCCATTCAAAAACTGATTCCATTGTCATGATTAGGGTTTCATAGTTGAAACAAAAAGTTTTTTCAACTTTTTGAATGTGTAGTCGACTTTTGTGACTTAAAAAAAAATGTTTCTTAATTTTTGCAATGAAAATTTGACTTTCGACTTTTTCTAATTTATGAATACTTGACATTTTATCCATTTTTAATGAAAAATATATAAATGTTTGCATTATTTATTAGATTTTTTTAATTTTTACTATAAAAATAAAAGAATTACTTTTTAGACTTTCTTCAGTTAGTCGATATTTCGACTTTTTCAAATAAAAAAATGTGGCTACTTGCCACACTACACATGCAACATTCTACATAAGCGATTTAAGGGCATGGTCATCTAACGTGGAGGCAATATTTTCTTTGAGTTGTTCGTTTTTTTGTTCATATAAAAAGTTCGTATTGAAGATGTTGGACTTATTTTATCAAAAAGTCGATTGTTTGAATTCCATTTTTCATCGCATGATTCGGTGCAAAAATGATTTTCTTTTATTGCGTTCAAGCATTATTTTGGATATGAAAAATCGTCTTCCAATGGTACCCAATTCGTATGGATAATCCTGGATAATCCTGCTGCTCGCAAACGTTTTAAAATTACTGATTGAGTAGATCCCAATGATTTTACAAGCGAGTAATGCCTCCAATTCAAACTTTTTTGGCTGGACTGGGCGATCTTTGTCTTCCTTGTGAAAATCTCCACTTCTGAATCGAACAAACCATCTCTCGCACGTTGAAACTGTTGGAACACATTCACCATAAGCTTTGGTGAACAATCGGTGTGCTTCAGTGTCACATTTTTTTTTAAATTAAAGAAATAAAGAAAAACTTCCCGCATACGACGCTTTGTTGGCACAAAATTCAACATTTTCGAAGCAAAAAAAAGCGTTGTTGTTTACACTGTAATGTTCAATATCTTAGTGAGAAAAAATGACAGATGTGTAGCCTTCAAAATTATATATAAGTTATTAGAAAGCAAAAAGCGCGTTCAAAAGATATGCCAGTAGTTAAATCTATAAGCGTAACGATGTTTTTATAGATCGTATCAATATGAAAGCTTATCACTGATTTAAAACATCTACATTTAGGCATTCCCCCTTTCGGAGTGGTAAAAGGGCTTCAGTAGGGATCTCCAGTTATAACAAGAAAGGCGACATTTACATGTTCATTTAAAGTCATGGCTTTTTTTGTTTCACTTTTAAAATCCCTACGAAAATCCCCTTGCTCAAAGCTGAATATCAAAAAAAGTCATGAAAAACAGAAATACTTCCTTTTTGTTTGCCGTCACAATTGCCAGAACAAAAAACCCATGGCTTTAAGTCATAATGGTAATGCCCCCAAACAGTGCTATATTGGGCTGTGCCCAATCATAAATACCCTTCACCAAAATATATATTAAGATAAATATTGAAAACAATTTTTGGTAAAAAGAAAAAAATTGAAAAAAAACTTTGAATTTTTGATGAAAGAAATTTTGCAGGAAAACAAATTTTGTTAAAAAGAAATTTTAGTGAACAAAAAATTTGGTAAAAAAAAATTAAGCTATTTGCTTATTCAAGCTTATATTTGTATAACGATTTTCTCGATTTTAAATAGCAACGTATGTTGGTCTATAGCGGATATATTGCAATGTGTGTAATTTTTGGAGTCATGGAAATATAACCATATACGGACAACATTACGTGAAAAAAGACCCGTGTCTCCCAGTTTTGCCCAAAGTCATGCACTTTTTTTATGGGCCCCCAAATATTTGCGGCCTCGGTGTAATTTTTGCAAAAAAGTGATAATTTTCTCAGGCTCATAACTTACAAACAGTTCGGAATTTTGATTTATTTTCTGAGGCAAAGTTGTAGCCCTTGTCATAAAGAATAAAAATTATGAACATATAAAATCAAAAAAACTTCATATTCAAGTTATCTATCAATCATGTATGTTATTTGGGGGCTTCGGGAAGTTGATTTCAACATACAAGCGGACAGAGGGACATGGTTATATGGACTGCGCTATCTATAACGATCCAACTACTACAGTTTTACCAGGGTATGTTCTCAAATGTTTTATTTATTTTCAACTTCAATTATTATTAAAATAGTAAACATTTTCGGTAACGGTTTTAAGCAGTGATAATACCGTTTTTAATTAAATTGTTTTCAATATTTTATACAAAAAAATTTAAATTTTAACTATTAAATCAATTAGCTATATAAGTGTATTGAATTTTATACATTATTCATTTAATTTCCTTTTATATTCACACACACACAAAAAGAATTTCTTATTGTAACACATTTCGAACCTAAAAATCGATAAAAATTTACAAAATGCTATTTTTATGCAATTTGTGTATAAAAGAAAAACCAAACGAAATTAAAATCTTAATTATTTGGTTGTTATTGTTAAATAATGCGGAATATTTCTTGACACTTTCGAAAAGGAAAACAAAAAAAAAACCGAATACATGGTTGGTTGTTTTGTTTGGCTTTACGTAGATTTTTACAAAAGTAGTTTTTTTTTTCTTTGGTGTGTTTTATTCGTTTGTAGTATAAAAGTTGAATGCATTTAAATAGTTTTGTATATGAATGGACTAAGATCAAGAACAGCTACAAAAAAAAAACTATGGTAAAACTACGTCGACCAACAAAACGATGATGACAACGACAGCAAATGGCCAACAACCGCTCGCTGTACCCCGCAGACAAATTGACCATCATTTTTAGTTTTTACCAACAAAAAAAAAAACACAAAAAAACAACAAAACGATGATACACAAATACGTCGATTTTAGGGTAAACTCATTTTGCTATAATAAGGATGAATGATTGGATAAATGGACGAATGTTTGGTTAATTTTTAATTAAATTCACTTTTTGTTGGTTTTTTTGCTTGCTTCATTTCATTTGCAAATATTTGTAGCATTTTTACGTTGTAAAAACACATTTCACTCATATATTTTATACAATAACAACAACTACATAAAATAATTATTTCAAATTTCCATTATTTAAGCTGTTTTAAAAAAAAAATTATTGATTTAACGATTGACTATTAACAACAACAAAAATATTCACTTTTTTCCATATACTCTTACACTTTTAAAAAATCTATTTTATTTATTTTTTAAAATTTCTTTCTTTTTATCTAATTAAAATTATGTAGGTATTTTTTGCTTTATTTTCGATAAAGTATTATTTATTGTTTTAAGTATTTTGTCTTGTGTTTTTTTTTTTGTATTTCTTTTATTTATTTTAACAAAAATGTTTTTATTAGAAAATTCCTCGCGTCCATAAAAACGTTTTAACCCACTAACGACGTATGCTCAACTGAATTCGTTAAATCGTAAGACTCATACAACAATCCTCAATGTTGGCTACTATTGGCAACGAATAACAAGACCAAATACAATAACAAATACTTATGTTACCCACCGAAAGCATGATACTACACAGGCAATAGTCGACTTATATAATGAACTACTAAAACAAAATAGGAACATTTTAACTATTAAACGATCATTGATATTAATCAAGGTAGCTAACGTTACCGATAATCTAATAAACCGTTACCGTCAAACTATATAAAATTATAAAATTTCATATAAATATTCAAGTTTTATGCAGAGACCCTAACGTTTATAAGTGATATCAAGAAAGTTATTTTATAACAATTATTTTGTGACTCTTAAACAAAGAGTTTTAAATAGCTGTCAAAAAATGAAATTCATTTTTTTTATTTTCCCGTTAGAAAATAAAACCAAGTGGGATTTTCATTTGTTATTGTTTGATTCCTATTATCTAATTGTTGTTTTTTTTTCTTACACAAGTAAATTACTACAAGCGTTATATCAGATAGACTCAATAAAGAAAGATACTGAGAAGTAGAAAATAAAAGAAGAGTTTTATTTTTTGACGCAAAAAATAAAAGTCCTCAAATGAGTTTTTTTATGACGGCTATTTAAAACTCCTTTTTTAAGTGTTTCATGCGAAATTTTATTTCTCCGTTGACTCTAACATAGAAATTTTTTGATTTTAAATTTTCTGGACAACCGTTATTTACGTTCGGAAAAAATTTAAATTAACGTTTTTAATTTAAAAAACCAATTTTGCTATAAAAAGTAGCAAAGTCAAATCAGATACATATGTAAATACTTAACTTGGAACTTCTAAAATCAGGTCTGTGATAAGGAGTGAGATCGAAAAAAAAACTAAAACCACTAAACATACAGTTTTTATTTATATTTTTATTGTAATTATTATTACAACAAGAAATATCATTTTAATAGTTCTAATCAATACTGATGAATTTATGAACCTTTTCCGTAAACCCTTCCATTAAGATTTTTATAGAGCTTTCTGTCACTTTATTCGAACAGGTAGTCCGTTTAAGATCTACCATACTTTTGGACACCTTTTTTGTGTTCTTCAATTCTCTTTTAACAAGTGCCCAATATCTCTCTACTAGCCTTAGCTCCAGGCAGTTTGGAGGATTTGCCTCTATTGGTACAAATTCCACATTATTCTTCTTGCACCACTCAAGACCTTGCTTACCATAGTGCCAGGATGTCAAATCAGGCATCCTCTTTTGTAAAAATTCCTTGATGTAAATTTCGGTATTTATAGATCCATTTCGAGGGTTTATATTCAAATAGAGCTATACGACATTTTCTCGAAAATGAGTTTTTTATAGCAACGTATTCCCTGACTAATTTGTCATCTGAAGACCCACGTAGCACAGCTTCCTACAAAAAGAATTATGTATAAACTTTCTTACAACTACGAAGTTCTTCACGTATGTAAAACTATGTCCTATTCAACTAAGTAAATAGCAAATAGCCCATATACAACACCATCATGAATGTGCAATCAAGTGATTGTGCCAGCTGATTGGCCGTGTATGAGATTGCGGTGTGATTGTACCAGCTGCTGGTGCTTTATCAAAAATAGTTTGATATTTTTTTGATAGTACCAGTATGATTGAATCGGGTGTTGTAAAATTAGCGCATAAAAGTTAAATAAAGCCTAACAATTTCATCGTTATTCATTACAACCTTTTCCACACAATTTTTGGTAAATAATTTATTTTGTTCCAGCATGCTGGTGTAGTGCGTGTGTTCTGCTTAATTGCACAATTACTTGATGGCACATGTTGTTGCTGTAGCAACAGTGATTGCTGAGTTGACAGTCCTTGGCCGAGTGAACTCGGGTCATTCCGGTGCGTAGAACCGGCTGTCGTGGGAATTACAATTTTTGGTAAATAATTTATTTTGTACCAGCATGCTGGTGTAGTGTGTGTGTTCTGGTTAATTGCACAATCACTTGATGGCACATCATTGATGGTGTTGTGTTTGAGCCCTATTACTTACATAAAAGCTTCAAAGTTTTAAAGCTCATTTTTATTTTTGAACAAATAGTGCTATCTGCATATTTCACTGTTAGAATCGGAAAAACTTCTTGTAAAAAGTGCTATCTAACAATAATAAGCACGAATATTAGGAATTAATAAAACCTTAACATACATATGTAGATTAAGACTTCGTTTTTAAAAAACATTGTAAAATAAACTTTAGTTATTACTCTTAGATTTAACGAAAAACCAGTTTTTTCGCTCTCCTGTAAAATTTTGATTTTGCTTATAGCACTATTTGAATATAAACCCTCAAAATGTTTGGCTTCTTTTGCGTCACTGCACATTGCTTGCCATACAAATAACTTTTTCAGAAAATTTTCAGCGTTTGGGTCCTAAACTTTTCGGAAGCTACGAAAAAAAATTCAATTTCCTTGCTCTGTTTTTGGCCTCTAAATTTTAGTAGAGTTCCTGTTAGGAAATTTTTGAACCTTGTATGTTTTTAAACCTGCATTGGCTTTAACTTTTCGTACCAAATTGTCCCAGTATTGAGCTAACCGAACTGCTTATATACATCCGGCTAAACGGCTGGTCTGATCGGGATAAAATTTGACGGGGGTAGACAAGGAGTATTCGAGTTTAAGTTATTAAAATGGACCCTACAAATGCTCCAGGGTAGGCGCCATGTGGGCTCAAGGTAGGGTACCTTCGACATGTAAAATATTTAAACCCGTGCCATTTTTTTTTTTGTTTCCATCAGATTTTTATACTTTTGGAAAACGTGTTCTATTTATCTCTTATAATTTTCGAGTTATAGGCATTTCATTTCCGATTTCTTAAAAATGTAGGTCGTATTTTTGGACCGTATGAACTTGAATTTTTTTTTGTTAGTTAGATAACTAAATTACCAATAATATACAAAAGATTTCAGGGCAATATCAATTACGGATCCAAAAATAAACGATTTTCAATTTGCGAAAAGGATTTTTTATTAAAAAATCTTTAAGAACATATAACAATTTAAAGTTTTTCTGTA
This sequence comes from Calliphora vicina, assembly GCF_958450345.1. Classification (NCBI taxonomy): domain Eukaryota; kingdom Metazoa; phylum Arthropoda; class Insecta; order Diptera; family Calliphoridae; genus Calliphora; species Calliphora vicina. The sequence continues at coordinate 13,404,555 of NC_088783.1, read as the reverse complement.
AGGTATCTTTACGGAGATAATTTTGTTATAAAAGACATGTCCCTACACCCTGCGGAATTAGACCTATTTCTCTAAAATCTCAAAGCTTGGATCAGAAAACAGAAAGCAGCTTTGGAAACTTTGTATTTTCCCAGCCCCTAGGGAAATGTGGACCCTATGGACAAAATTGTAAAAAAAATGGGATTTTTGCTCCAATTTTTAAGAATTGCGTGATTCACTTTGACCTTTTGACAAGTTTTTTTACATTTTTTTATTTCGAATTCAAAAAAGTAAATGTTCAAAAATTTTTTTAATTTTTTTAACGAAATTTCTCATTTGGTCTCTAGAACAGTAGATAACCTCTATAGACAATTTTGTGTATAACAGTTTCAACAGAAATATTTCTGTTTAACAGTTTTCCTTGCAGACATTTTTGGTATAATAGTTTGTTTTATTGAAATTGTTTATTCCTCTTCTATAGGAATAATTGTTATAAAAACAATTTTCTATAGAAAAGAATAAACTAAATATTATAAAACAAACTATTATACCAAAAATGTCTGCAAGAAAAACTGTTATACAGAAATATTTCTATAGATTTTTCTGTAATAAGTTTTCTGTTTAATAGATTTTTCAGTATAACAGTTTTTCCATAAACAAATTATAAAAAAAAAAATTGTGAAAATAATAAATAATTTCAGGGGTTGAAAAAAGTAGTGGTTTCGGCTCATCGAATTTCATCAAAAAATTTAATGCTTTAAAGAGAATTGTTGAAATTTATAAGAAACTCTGATTTTTAATTGAACATTTTGGCATTTAAATAAATTTAATTAAATACATGTAATAATCGATTCATTTAATTCCCACAAAATCAATGATATCTTTAAAAAAATCCTCCATCAAAGTAGGGTACCTTAAGAAATTTGAGAGAATAATACGAATAAGAGTTTTAGCGCATGAGTATATTTTCTTTACGAACAACAACACAAAAATAATCACTTCAATTCAATAACTAACGCTCATAATACAAAATTTGTATGTAAATTTAACAATAAAAGAAAATGTATAAGAAAAATTAGTAATTGCTTAAAAACCAAAAACAAGTAAATATGTATTAATTGAATTTCATACAGCCAACAAAGAACAAATTTGTATTTGAGAAAAGTTTTAGCAAAACCTTTAACCGGAAATCAAACAAACAATAGCAATAATAATAAATTTCTGATTTATTGTTTAACAATTGAAGCAATCAAGATTCAATTAAAAATAAATATAAATCATTTAATAAAAAGCAAATTGTGAATGAGAAAAAAAAAATATAAGTAAAATAAACGAATAAATGAAAATAAAATAGAAATAAAAATAAAATCGGTGACACTGAACAAGGCCATTTTGAAGCGACACACACACATGAACTTGCCACAATAAACCCTTTGAATTCTCTTTAGAATGTGAGAGCATGCATGAATGTTTGTATTTATGCCACACCACTCATGCAATGAGTTTGTTAATTCTTAATTTCTATGTTCATATGTTTGTTTGCTTATTCCTTCCCTATAGAAATGCTTGATGACACACACAACAAAAACAACTGTCAAATAGTTTAATGAAAGGTACACACAAACACATACTTACATACATAAATAAATACAAATGCATAACCACAAAATTAATTTAATCATATGCATGTATGCATTCATTTGACATGTGCATTAATGCATCACTTTTACCGTTGCAAACAACAAATGAATAGAAAACAACAACCATGACAATCACACAAAAGCACACGAGTGCAACACTCATACGTACTCGTGTACGAAGTTTAATACAAGCACTCACTCCAGTGTTGCCACCAAGAAAATTATAAACTACACATGCCTCATGCCTAAATTACACATACGAGATAAAATTACACACAAATTGTCATGAATATAAAAGGTTTGTCACAGTGGACTCTGGGATGTTTGGACCAAATACGATAACTTTATTGTCAATGGACAATTTTCACCTGCGGTGATTTTAATTTATCCAGGAATTGGATATATGAGGGATATTAAAGCAAGGTTAGCAATCTCTTTTTTTTAGTGAACTTTTCTAATTTAATGAATTCTTGAGATCAGCCAAATGTGTCAATCCCAAATACGCTTTTAACAAATATTAATCAATGTCCATTCGGAGATTGTTCCATTGGAAATTGTTACATTTCTATTAAAAAATTAACAATACATATTTAAAAAAATATGTAAAAATAAAGTAAATACTTTACCAGTAAAATCTTATTTTTTTTATTTTATTATTTATTTATTATAAAGTAAATTTACAAGAAATACATTTTTTTTAAAAATTAAGACTGGATGCTAGGCCATCATCTTTTAATTATTCAAAAAGTTTATATTTTTTTAATAAAATCTAAAGGTAAATGTTTTTTTTAGTACATTGTAGTTAAAGTTTTGTATAGCTTCTTTTAGAGTTATTGATACATTATTGTTATTAAAATGTGATAGTATGTGTGGCATGGTTAAATTGTTAGTGCATTGTGGACATCTTGGTCGGGTTGTGTTTCTTCCGATGAGATATTCATGTGTAAGTTTTGAGTGGCCTAGTCCCATCCTATATTACCTTTTCTTGATAATAAAATCTTGTAACGTTTATATTTTTAAAATTTGTAGATAGAAATTTGAAATAAAGCTTCCAAAATAGTAAGTCAATTTTATTGTTTATTATTTAAAACACAAACCTGAAACCAGACAGACAATAGCATAAATACAAAACAGTTTTTACGGGTATAAAAAATAACTAGTAACAATTTGTAAATAAATTTTTCTCACACAAATTCCTACGTTCTTGTTTTTTTCTCTTAAGATTGGATAACGTTACCCCGAAATAACTGCAATTACCGTTACCGATATAATCGTTTATACCGTTATCTGTAAATACCGTTAGTTACCCTTATTCTATAAACAATTTAAAATTATAAAAATACAAATTTTTGATTTTGGGTTATCTTGAAAATTAACGTTTCCAATAACAATTTGTAATAACTTGTAATAATGTATAGTTATTGAATAGTATTTGTTGTTTTATATTTTTTTCATGTTGAAATTAAAAGTCTTGTATGTATATAAACTTAAATTTAGTTTCTATTACCAATATTACGCAAACAAACAAAAAAACTATCACAAACGGCGAAATGTCCACTTGGAAAACCAAACATAGCAATCTCCAAATTTCTTATCGTATTTTTCTGCAAACCTTAATGTTAATTTAGTTCAAACTTGATTCATATCTTCATCTTATATGTATATAAATAGGCCACACGTTTTTTTGTGGTACACTTTTAAGTATGTTATTGTTCACCAAATCGTATACGGGTGTGTTAAATTTTTCGCTGGGTGTAGCTTTACTGTATTAGACAGATTTGACCCCATATTTAATTACCAATTTCCTTGAAATCTAAAATTACTAGTACATATAATTCCATTATACTGAGTAACAAACGAGTACAATATAATAAATATGAATACATTTAGAGATACTAAAATAGAGGATATAGCTACTTTCCATCATATAAATGTACATATTTATTTCAGTCGGTTTTGAAATCTGAACAATCCATAATTCATTCATTCAATTAAAATTCTAAATATAGATAAAAGACACATTGACAATATATTTTGGATATAATTGGAATTTAAAATTACACATGAATTACACATTCACTCAATTACACATGGGCTACACATCCAAGTTAAAATTACACACAATATGTGTAATTACACATAAAGTGGCAACACTGACTCACTCACTCTTACACACTTTCAAAGCACACCAACGCAAACAGCATGAAAAGTTTATTTTTCATATTTTCTTTTCATTGTATTTTTATTGTTTATTTTGCTTTAATGTCCTATTGACATAATGCCATGATTTTGCGCATGTAAATGCCAAAAACAACAACAAAACTTTCAGGGTTTAACAGCTGTTTTCTTACTTTTGAAAAATCAAAACAAACCAGCATAACAAACAAAAAGAGTGTAACAAATGTGGATGAACATATGAAGAGATAGGAGAGAGAGAGCTTAAAATGAAGATGCCAGATCAGCTGGATGTTATGATAAAGGGCTTAACCTTCGCTTTACCAATACCCACCCGGGTGACCACATCGATTTTATTGGTTTAATATTTTTTTTAATTTTGTTTCGATTTAAATGAAATTTGTACTCATTGAACAAATTCTAGAGTTCTATAGAATTTAATAGAACCATTTTAAACTTTTTATAAGGTTTTTTACATTTTTTAAAATTTCGTTCGTCGCACATATCTATAGAAGTGTAGTGTCAACCGGGTGGGTATTGGTAAACCATGTACATAAAAAACCTTAATTAAAGCGAAGGTTAAAGACAGAGAGCTTAAAAAGTGTGTAAACACCACAAATTATTTGATTTTTTTAAGATAATGAAAATCCTACCATCTATACATCGATTATAATTTAAAAGTTTCGGTTTGTTGTTTCAGTCGAACTATATTGATTTTTATGATCTTAAAAAAATCTCTGTATATTCATGTTGATTAGTCCAATGAAATATTTCAATTTTCCAAATAAAGAAATCATGTTTTCATTTTTCGTTGGTGCGAAAGGCAAGTTTTGTAGATTTATTGCACAGAAAATACTACTCGTTTTCAACTGAATCTAACAAAATGTACAAATTTAAATAGAATTTTTTTAAAGTAATGTTTTTATCGAAAGCCGCATTATGAGGCAATCTGTTGACATGTTGAAATATTTGCATTCGGGTTTATACAACATTTATTATGATTTAGCATGCGACATTTTCAATAAGCTTTAGTTCAAGTAATTTTAACAGAAGCATTTTATTTATTGGTTTGACACACTTCCAGTCTAAAAATTGTCTACATAATAAATGTATTCATAGCAATTATTAAATAAATATTATTTTTAAGAAATTTATATTAATTTAATTGTGAAGTGAGATCGAAAAAATCTTAACATATATAAATGTTAATAAAAAAAGAAACCACTAAATCTACAGTTTTGTTTTTTTATTTGATTGAAATTATTATTACAACTTACAAAAAGTATTATTTTTATAGTTCTAATAAGAGCCCCGATATCTCTCCACAGGCCTTAGCTCCGCAGTTTGGAGGATATGCCTCTCTTGGTACAAATACCACATTATTGTTCTTGTACCACTCAAGACCTTGCATACCATAGTGATAGGATGCCAAATCAGGTCAAAAATAGAATGAATGGAAGCATCCTCTTTTGTAAACATGCCTTGAAGTAAATATCGGTATTTATAGAGCACTTTGAAAAAATGTTTGGCTTCTTTTGCCGCAACTGCATATTGCTTGCCACACCAAGAACTTTTTGGGAAAATGTTCTGCTTTTGGGTTCTAAACTTTTCTACAACATTCCCTCAGCATCAGCAACATAAACAAACCGAAAGCAGAACATACGTTTTTTATAAAATTTGACTTCAATTTCCGTGCTCCGTCTTTGGCCTCGAAATTTTTAAACCTGCATTGGCTTTAACTTTTCGTACCAAATAGTCCGAGTACTGAGCTATCCGGATGTGTTTGGAGCACTTTTGAAAATGCTTTCTATTTGTTGGCTTTAGAAACATAAAGAACTTTGGATAGCGTATTCAAAAGAGTGAGTTCTACATCGATCGAAACAAATAGTAGTCGAACAGTGTAGGGTCTGGACTACAAGGCGGATAAGGCAAAACAACATGTGGCCGAGCGTTGTCATGATGGAATGAATATTACAGTTTCATGTCTGGGCGCTTTTCGCTCAATGCTCGCTTCAAACGAATCAGTTGTGTTCGGTATAGGTTCCCTGTGATGGTATGGCCAGATATCAGGAGCTCATAACTGATAGGACTCTCGTGCTCCCACCAAATACAGAGTATTTCCTTAGCGCTATGTACAATCTCTTACGCTTCGGGTTATCGTAATGGATCCATTTTTCATCACAAGTAATGATTCGGTGCAAAAATGATTTTCTTTTATAGGCTTCAAACATAATTTCGGACATGCAAAATCGTTTTTAAATTTCTCTGCTTTCTTGTTGAGTTTTACAACAATCATCATGGAGTAAATGCCTACTAGGTCTTCAAACTTGTTTGGCAGGCCTGGGCGATCACTGTCTTCCGTGTCAAAATCACCACTTCTGAACCGAACAAACCATGTCTCGAACGTTGAAACACATCCAGCAATCGATGTGCTTCATCTGCACCTTTTTACAAATTAAAGAAGTAAATCAAAACTTCCCGCACATGACGCTTTGATGTCACAAAATTCGAGAATAAATGAGAGATATGTACCCTTCAAAATTACATATAAGTTATCAGAAACTTTCAGAAGATACATCATCTATTGTAAACCCCTAATTTTTAAGTCATACACCCAATAGTTTTATTTGAGGCTAATTTCTTACATTTTGCAATTTTGAACAGTGAAAAAAAGAATTAAAAATGTTCATGATTATCAAAGTATCATCGATGTAGTTTTATTACATTATATAATTTATCTATATATATAAAAATGAAATGGTCCATGTATGTAATGTTATCACGTGAGAACGGCTGGAGCGATTTGGCTGATTTTTTTTTATTTGATTCGAAATTTTCAGGAGATGGTTTGTAAAGAAAAAAAATTACGGCTAAAACCTGTTTTTTTGAGTCCAGTCAACTCTAATAAAAAAGCCCCTAAAGTATGCAGTACAAATTTAGATATTTTATTTGCAAATAAATAAGAACAGGCAGGGTTGAAGAACTAACATTAGTAAATGCTACCGAGCGAACTAGTATTATATAAAAGATACTATATTTTATTTATGGCCTCAAATTCATGTAAAATTCCAAGAAAATTCATTGTTTCCCCAGAAATTGTTCGTTGAGTCTACAAATTCTGCAGTCTGGTAACTTTGTCTGTAGCCGAGAGAGAAAATATGTTTTTATAACTGTATAAAAAAGAGCATACAATTTTCTAAGAGTTGCTAAATAAGCTTTTGCTTTAGACAAGAGCTTTTAATACCAAAAGTATAATAGTTTTTAATTTCTTAAACGTTTTGGCAATTTGTTAATGCAATTTCTCAACGCCGGCAATTATTTACTTGATTTTGATATACATACATTCATATAGTTTATATTTATATTTATGTTTATATGTGTGTAGCGATATATATTCATTAATGGTTATTATTTAGGGAATGAGCAGCCCTATTCAACACGTGTTACTAACATTTGTCATTTTAATACATATCGCTCATTGAACAGCATTAAAGTAGCAATTAAAAAAAGACATACCATTAAAATAATTTATGGACGGATTAAACATTATATTCAAAGTCATATTATTATTATTTAAATACATACAATGTATGAAAACAGTTAGTAGATAATTAAAAAAAATCAGTCAAAATAATTGTGATTCAAAATTATGAAAAATATTGTAGCGGAATAATATGATGCCTTATAAATGTCGCGTGCTAAATCATACGACTGGACTGTATTTAAAAAAAAGTTGCTCTAAAAAATTATCTAAAAATTCTTTTATTTATGCGGTTTTATACCCTTCACCTTCGTGAGAAGGGTATATATAAGTTTGTCATTCCGTTTGTAATTTCTACATTTTTCATTTCCGACCCTATAAAGTATATATATTCTGGATCCTTATAGATAGCGGAGTCGATTAAGCCATGTCCGTCTGTCTGTTGAAATCAATTTTCTGAAGACCCCATATATCTTTGGTATCCAAATCTGTCAGACATGCTTGCTATTTAAAATCAACAAAATCGGTCCATAAATAACGGAGATATGAGCAAAAAACCGGAACAACCTCGATTTTTTACCTATTTTTGATCTATATCTGGATTACTAAGTCATTAATATAGACAATATAGATATCTAATGATAGATATTTCAAAGTCCATTGCAACGATGTAGATAAGGCTATAGTAAGTTGGACCTACAATGGGTCAAAATCGGGAAAAATATTTTTTAACCCGAATTTTTTTTTCATCAAAAATTTTTTTTGTCATAAATTTTTTTTCCAAACGGTATGAACTTGTTTAAAAAAAAAATTTTTTTTTGAAAAACAATTAAAAAAAAATAAATTTTGTTTACCTAAAAATATTTAAACAAATTTATTTTAAATTATAATTTGGTGAAGGGTATATAAGATTCGGCACAGCCGAATATAGCTCTCTTACTTGCTCTAAATACAATCGAAAACCACCCAACACAAATTTGGTAATGACTCGCAATTACTGGAACAACTTACTTTTAAATGTCAAGTTCATACCGTTTGCATTACTTAGAAGTAGTTTGGTAATGGCTGACATATAATCTGATATATAGTACTTTTTATCGTGGAAATGCCCATATATGACAAAAGCGTAATTTCAATCAAGGCTACTAACTAACATTAATTTCAGTGTGTGGATTTTTGACAACATTAAAAACATACTTTATTATTTAATTAAGTACTTCTTGGTTTTATTTAACTTCATACTTTTTTATATTTAGAAATCCCAAGTTTCGAATTTATGTCCGTGTTTCCATGTCAAATGTCAATGTGTAGTGCGAGCGAGTACTCGTTATTCATTAATAATTATTATACCCCTGAGAGGACGAAGCTATTTATAGATAACTAAAACGAATACAAATTTAATATTTCAAGTTTTGATTTATTGGATATTATTGCTTTTGTATATACGAGGGTTATAAACGAAAGTATTGTGTTACTTAAATAAGTTATTTTTATTAGACTTTAAAAAAAAAATTTCTAAGAAAACTTTTTATTAATACAATAAATCAAATAAATATGTATCATTCTAATTTTCTCGCTAAAGCATCATTAATTTCGTAGAATTAATTTGTAACACAAATATTAATGTAAGAAACAAAATCTTTCTTGTTTGTACAATAGTTTGGCAAAAAAGTTATGTTATAAACCTCGTATTATCCGTATAAAATCATGCATTTTTTCTGTTCAAAAAATTAAAATTTAAGTACATGTGTACTTACATATACGAGCTATGAATATATTGAAAAATATTTATAGGTATGTACAAAAGCTAAACAGTAAAAATAAAACTGAAATAAATGTTTTATTAAATACGCATATCAATTTCTTAACAGAACGTGTTCCAGACCTCATAAATGTTAAACATACGGTGCACAGTGGGTCCAATTTTCGAAAACCAATGATAATAATAGACGGCAGAGAAGTGATATAAAACTAGTTTTGTATTTCATAATTACATGATTGTAACGTTTGCTTTATTCTAACTGCAACTAAATTATGATTAATATGAACAAATATTTTTATAATTATGATCACAAATTCTTCATAATCTAGTTATTTTACACTTTTTTCGATCCTCTCAAGGACCAACATTTTTCTCCTCCACCTAAAACCAAATACTGAAAATTTCACCTAAATCGGATTGCACATTTTATTGGGTCAGAAATATTTTGAAAAAAATTAAATATTGAAATAAAATGCCCAATAAAAGTAATGTTTGCATATTATTTACTCATAGATGATTAAAGGCCTGTTTTACGATGTCGAAAGAAAACTGATTGAAACAAAGTTGTAGGAAAACTATTCGAAAGTATTTATAAAACTGAGTGTTTTTCATATTAATATTTTCGACTCATTTTTCTTTCGACATCGGAACATTTTATGATAAAATTTCATGCATTTTACAAATTTTACATTAAATCAAAAGTTCCTAATTCATTTCAATTAATTGGGCATCTTTTGAACTCAGTTTTTGTTTTTAATGACTTATAAGTCATTTTGAAGGGAACTTATCTGTCATTTATTCTCACTTAGTTATTGAACATTATAGTGTAAACAAGTTTTTTTTTTTGCTTCGAAAATGATGAATATTGTGCCAACAAATTTGAAAAAAAACTGACGCTGAAACGACACCGATTGCTCAACAAAGCTTATGGTGAATGTGTTCCATGGGTATAGATAAAGATCGCCCAGGCCAGCCTAAAAAGTTTGAAGGCCAGAATAAGAGACATTATTCCATTAAGATTTTTTTAAAACTCAACAAGTGCTTCCAAAATCATTGGCAGCAATTTCAGCAATTTCAAAACGTTTGCAAACAGCAAGATTCATCCAAAAGCAGGGAAATTGGGTACCATACGAATTGAAGCCGAGAGACCACGAAAGACGATTTTGCACGTCTGAAATGCTGCTTCAACGCTATAAAAACAAAAAATTATTTTTGCACCGAATCATTACTTGACATCAAAAGTTAAGATAACCCGAAGTGGAAGAGATCGTATGTAAAGCCCGGCCAACCACCCGAATCAGCACCAAAGCCAAATTTCCATTTTGATAAAGTAATGCTCTGTATTTGGTGGGAGCAAAATGGTCCTATCTAATGTGAGCTGCTGAAATCTGGCCAGTCCATCACATGTAACCTTTACCGAACGCAACTGATTAGTTTGAAGCGATCATTTGCCGAAAAACGCCCAGATTATCCGGCCAGACATGAAACAGTAATATTACATCATGACAACGCTAGGCCTCATGTTGCAATATCTGTAACCTATTTAGAATGAAGTGGTTGGTAAGTTTTGTCTCAACCGGGTCCTATATAATATGAGCTGCTGAAATCTGGCCAGACCATCACAGGGAACCTGTACCGAACGCAACTGATTCGTTTGAAGCGGGGGGCATTTGCCGAAAAACGACCAGAATATGCGGCCAGACATGAAACCGTAATATTCCATCTTGACAACGCTCGGCCACATTATGCAATATCTATTAAAACCTATTTAGAATGAAGTGGTTGGGAAGTTTTGTCCCAACCGCCTTATAATCCAGACCATGCCCCGTCCCACTACTATTTGTTTCGATCGCTGCAGAACGCTCTCTCTGGGCTACGCTTTACCTTAGAACAGAGTATCAGAAATTGTCTTGATTCGTCCTTGGCCTCAAAAGATGGTTCTTTTGGCTTGGAATTAGAGTATCCAAAACCGAAAACCGGTCAACCGGTTTTTTCATCTTTGTAAACTCTACCGGTTTCGGTTTTTTAACTTTTCGGGTTTTTGACAAACCGGTTTTTGTGAGACGGTTAACCGGTTTTAATGAAATATATTTTCTAAAGCTCATTCAAACATATTACATACATATTAAATACAAATTTAATTTAAACCGGTTAACCGGCTTTTTTTGAAGACAAAATACGAAGCCGTTTAACAGGTTTTTTTAAAAGACAATAATCAAAACCGGTTTTTTCAAAAACACACTTTTTCGGTTAAACCGGAAGCCTGTTTAAAAAACTGACAAAAAACCGGCAATTTTAAAAATGCCGGTTTTTTGGACACTCTACTTGGAATCCATATGTTGTCGGAAAGATGGGAAAAGGTCATAGCTAACAATGGCAAATACATTGAATAAATTTATATTGTACATATGTTTCAAAATAAAAGCTAAACATTTTAAAAATCATGCATTTTTAAGTCATATACCTATTAAAAAAACTGAATCACTCCAATAGTTTAGTAAGCACACATTTCTCTGCGATCACCCCCACTGTGCATCGTTCATATTCATAGATTTAAACTTTAAGCGAGTTCATTGTTTACGCTGAAGTCGAATCGGTCATGTACTATAGTGTGGAATAGAGTGAGTCATCATTCATTCATTCGCTCACTTTGAATTGTACAATAAAAAAAAAACACAACAACAGAAATACTATTAACAATAACTAATATACATACATATATGCAAAATATGGTCAACAAGACTTTTTTTGTTTCTGTACTTTTATACACACTCAATATTTAAATAATATTTGTAAGTAAATTTGTAATTTAAACAAAATATCACAGAAAAAACAGAAATTTCTGCAAAAATGATTAGATACAATATGTAAACAAGACGTTGAGCAAAAAAAATTGTTATTTCCTGTTACATATAACGACATTTTGAAATAATTAATAATGATGTTTTTTTAGTCATTACTTTGCTGGTTTTTTTTTTCTAGATTCGCACAATTATTGGGATTATATTTCATTTGGTTTCAATTTTCTCAAATCATTACATTGTTTAATTATTTCAAATGACAGATTTTTCGCTCTATTTGTTTTGGGTTTCATTGTGTATAATCTACATACATACCTAACTTGTCATTTGTGGACTTATGTGTGTGTTTTTGAGCAACTATGAGCAATCAAATTGTGATCAATGATGATTGAATGAATGATTGCTTAAATTATTGTTGAAATCATGTTAATGGTCATATATAATTAAAAAAAATTAAGTTTGAAAAGAGTATACAGTTGGTGACAATCAAATGGAAACTTTTCCATATATTCAATTAATATTGGGTGTATGACTTAAAAATGCAGGACTTTTTCAAATGTTTAGCTTTTATTTTGAAACATTTGTACAATATAAATTTATTCAAAGTATTGGCCATTGTTAGCTATGACTTTTTAACGTCTTTCTGGCAACATATGGTTTCCGAGCTAAAAGAACTGCTCACGTTTTAAGGTCAAGAACGAATCAAGACAACTTCAGATACTCTGTTCCAAAGTGAAGCGTATACCAGTGAGAGCGATCTGCATCGATCGAAATAAATAGTAGTCGGACGGAGCATGGTCTGGACTATAACACGGGTTAGGCAAAACTTCCCAACCACTTCTTTCTAAATATTTTTTAACATTTATTGCAACATGTGGCCGAGCGTTGTCATGATGGAATATTACAGTTTCATGTCTGGTTGAATATACTGGGCATTTTTTTTGGCAAATGCTCGCTTCAAACGAATCAGTTGCGGTCGTTACAGGTTCCATTTGATGGTCTGACCAGATTTCATTAGCTCATAATAGATAGGACTCTTTTGATCCCACCAAATACAGAGAGAATTACCTTTGCGCCATGGATATTTGACTTTGATATCGAATCGGCTTGTAGGGTTCGGGTGTAGGGCTCCTAATTTCCCGGGAGGAAACTAAAAAATCGTTTGAACACTGAAAAAGTTAAATCTGGAAAACCAAAGTTCGTTGCGAAAGAGAAATTTTTCAAATCAGATTGTATATAAAAAAAATTTAAACCACGATTATTGTTATTATTCTCTCTAGCGCAATGCTTCTTTACAATCTGTTGCTGGCAAAAATGTATGGATATAATAGAATCATTCTATTAGCAACAAATTTAGCAACCATAACAATTCTTAATATTGTAACTTTAAGAAGAAATCGTTTAAAGAAATTCCCGAAAAATCCGGAATAAAATTTCTAAAAAAAATACCGGGAAATTTTTCCGAGGCTAAATAACTGCTCATCTTTTGAGGCCAAGAACGAATCAAACCAATATCGGTGTAAAGCGTATCCCAGAGAGAGGATTCTACAATGAAACAAATAGTTTTTCTTGAACGGGGCACGATCTAGACTATAAAGCGGGTGAGGCAAAACTTTCCAACCACTTCATTCTATATACTTTTTAACAGGTATTGAAACATGTAGCCGAGTGTTGTCATGATGGAGTATTGCGAATTCATGACTGGCGTTGCGTTCGGTACAAGTTCCCAGTGATGGTCTGGTGAGAGTTCAGCAGCTCATAATAGATAGAGAGAATTACCTTGGCACCATGGATATTTGGATTTGGTGTAGAATCGGCTGGTTGGCCGGGCATCACATACGATCTCTTACGCTTCGGATTATAGTAGTGGATCCATTTTTCATCGCTAGTAATGATTTAAAAATAATTTTCTTTTATAGCGTTTAAACTTAATTTCGGACATACAAAATCGTTTTTCAAGGACTCTCAGCTTCAATTCGTATGGTACCCAATTCCCCTGCTTTCGGATGAATCCAGCTGCTCGCAAACGTTTTGAAATTGCTGCTTGAGTAGCTCCCAATGCTTATGGAAGCTCTGGTTGTGTTTGGCTATTATCTTCATGGATTAATGCCTCCAATTCTTGGTCTTCAAACTTTTTTGGCTGGCCTGGGCTATCTCTCGCATGTTGATACCGATGAAACACTTTCACCATAAGCAATCGATGTGCTTCACAGCCCTGGTTTTCAAATTAAAGAAGTAAAGCAAAACTTCCCGCATATGACCCTTTGTTTACACTGTCATGTTCAATAACTAAGTTAGAATAAATAACAGATATGTACCCATCAAAAGGACATATAAGTTATTAAAAAAAAACGCGTTCAAAGATACGCCATCATAACCCAATAATACCGAAAAACTTTGAAATTTATAGAGTGACAGGATGTCAAATCAGGCCATTAATAAGTGGAGACATTAAGAAGTCTTATGAATGGAAGCATCCTATTTTTTAAACATTTCTTGATATAAATTTCGGTATTTATTGAGCCCTTTGTAGCGAATGTTTGGCTTCTTTTGCCGCAACTGCATATTGATTACTATACCAAGAACTTTTTGCCAAAAATGTTTTTGTGTTCTAAACTTTTCTCTAAAATACCCTCGAACATCAGTAACATAAAACAAGTAAGGAAGTATGGTCGGTCAAGCCCGACCATATAATACCCTATACTAATTAAAAGAGCAAAAACATTTTTCTTTTAAAATTTCAATAATTTATATTTTTGAGTGATTTTCGGAAGTGGGCCTTATATGGGACTATGACCAATTATGGACCGATCACCATGAAATTAGGTAGTGTGATTTATGTCTATATGAAAGTTTACTATGTTGAATTTTGTGAGTATACCAACATTTTTAAGCTATTTATGCACGTTAAAGTGATTTTCGGAAGCGGGTCTATATGGGAGCTATGACTAATTATGGACCGATCATAACAAAATTTGGTGACATGAATTTTGTGTATATAAAACTTATTTGGAGCGGAATTTGTGGAGATACATATATAAATTAAACATTTATGACCGATAAAGTCCAATTTCGGGAGAACATTTGTATGGAGGCTAGGTGAAATAATGGACCGATTTCAGCCAGTTTCAATAGGCTTGGTCCTTGAGACGAAAAAATAATATGTACCAAATTTCATCGAAATATCTTCAAAGTTGCGATCTGTACTCTGCGCACAAGGTTTACATGGACAGCCAGCCAGCCAGCCGACCAGACGGACGGACGGACATCGTTTAATCGACTCAGAAAGTGATTCTAAGTCGATCGGTATACTTTAAGGTGGGTGTTAGACTAATATTTTTGGGCGTTACAAACATCTGTACAAACGCATTATACCCTCCCCACTATGGTGGTGTAGGGTATAAATATTGACCCGGAAACTGCGAAAAATTTTCCATACGCCCGAAACATCCATTATGCAGCAGGTATATTTTTTGTATAAAATTTGACTTCAATTTCCGTGCTCTGTCTTTGTGCTCTAAATTTTTAGAAGAGTTCCTGTCAGCAACTTTTTGAGCCTTGTATGTTTTTAAACCGGCATTGGAGTATGTGTTGGGAGCTCTTTTGAAAACGCTTTCTATTTCCATTCCTTCTACTTGAACCAGGTTTTCTATCAACGGACAAGTTCTCTCGATACTGTTTAATAACATTTGACGGCAGACCTTTGATTGTTTGGCCAACTTTTTGTAGGACCATGTTGGGTTTTGTTGAAAATATTTAATAATTTTAATACGCACTTTTCTCTCGTCACTCATTTTAATCAGATTAACCCTTCGTTACTCGCAACAGATGTGGTTGATACAGGCAAACATTTTTTTATTGTAAATTTTTTTAATCACCCTAAATTTTAAGCAATTTTTTGATAAAATAATATTTTTACTGCAATTTTTTTATATTACTCTTTTAAAATACATTGCATTTAAGATTGTTTTTATGTTTTTGAAATAAAAAGTTAAGAGTAAACGAGCCTTTCTTTTATTGATAGCAATTTGATACATTGCGACTAGTCTCGATTGAAAATGATTGCGACTAACGGAGGGTTAAGAACAAATGAACATAGTTGATATTAAACATAATAACTGACATGCTTTACAGAGGTAACTTGATCAAAAAAATCAAATAATAGTTGGGTTAAAAGTTTTAATGAAAAACTTGTGTTAAGAATTTTTCGATCTCAGTCCTTACATATTTTGTTTTTGAAAACTAAAATTACGGAATATTGTTTTTCAAAAAAGTTTCCATTAAATTGACACTCAGTGTATAATTAATAATAATAATAAAGCTTGAGAAAAGAGTTTGTGATAAAACTAAATTTCATGTGCTTACAACATGACAAACAAGTCTGCCTAACTCCTGTAACTAAAAAATTAAATTTAAAGTAAATTTCATTAAACTAATTTCAATTGGTAAAATGCCTACAATTTCAAGCAAACCCTTGATCATAGAGAAATAGACATAGATCGGAAACTGTTCAGTCAAAGACCTAACTCGGATGTCAAAAACCTAAGGGTAAAAATTAATTATTAAAAAATATGTGAATGATTTTGAGTAATTTTTTTGTTTCAGTTTTTTCCTAGATTCCGCTCTATATGTAATTTCTCTATGATTACATCTACAACAAAACGATTTCCTTTAAAAACCTTTTGTTAACAAATCTTTGATTAAGATTTCTTTAAGAAAAACTTATTTAAATTTATAATTAATTTAAGAAACTTAACACTTCTGGTTTTACACACTCCTTTTAGCCAATAAAACTTATTAAAAAAGAAGGTAATAAATGTGTCAGTAAGTACTACTTAGTGGCCAGTATTCATATTCCATTCAAGTAACCTTGACCCAAATTGTGTATTCATTTGTTTTTATTATTATTTGTTCAATTGGGAATGGACATTTGGTTGATTTGTAGGGTCAGCGTCAGGTACAGTTTGTTTGTGGCCACATTAATGTTTAATTTGCGCGGTCTTAATTTAAAATAGGTACTTACTTACAAAACAATTATGTAATTTGGTTTTCATTATGTTAAGGTTTAATTTTTAAGTTTTATGTCCAACTAGTATTATGACTTAACACTCTTAACACTCATCTAATTTATTCTATTTATTTTGTTATATTCGCCATTAACTTTGAACTCATTAGTTTAATGTTTATTTTATTTTTTGTATTTGGACTATACATAGTTTCATGTTTATTAGGTCATGATTTTTTTCCTTATTGTGTTCCCTGAGTGTTGGTTACTTTACACTCTGGGCCAACACAATGGCAACAGCAACATTAATATAGCAACAAAATAAGGCACATTTGCCTCATACTTCCAGGTATGTATGAATGAGAGTTATTAAATTACGCTCGAAAATGTCAGTAATGTATATAAGTTAAAGTCTAGAAATGTTGCTCCGTAAAACGTAAATAAATAATATAATGAAATTGCTTGCAGACAAAATATGTCGCGTGCTAAATTATACTAAAGGTTTAAATAATACAGAAAGCCACATTATTCTACTTTAGCTTTAAATAAAACTGCTTTAAAAAATTAAATTACAATTCGCAGAATTCTCAAGAAGCAGTCGAAAACGTGTGAAATTTTTTGTAGCATTCTGGAACACCAAAAAATTTACCCACATATTTATGGTGGTTATACAAAATTCAAGATTTGGCACTGTCGAATATAACTTATTAATAATTGAAAACTGCAAAGCAAAATATAATTTAGACCAAGTAAACTTATTCATGTTTAATTTTTCGAGTGTAAAATTACGGAAAAAATATAAATAAATCACATTGAAGTGTACATAAACATTAAAATAAATATTAAATTTACTTTTAATGGGTTCCAGACCAAAAAACAAACGACAAATAATCGGAAAAAAAACTACTTATTCATGCGACAAAGAGAGAGGGAAAATAAGAAAAATAAAACTCTTTTCTGTTCAAAATAATAACATTGTTATTATTTTCGATTACTTACACACAACAATCTTGTGGCGTCTATAAGAAGTTGACAGCAGTGTAACAAAAATGTTAGAAGACAAGCTAATAAACATAAGATTGGTCACAAAAGCCCCTAGAGGGAAGGAAACTGACTCAGAACTAATTCCATGATTCAATTCTTGGGAAAAGGGACCAGTTTTAGTTTTAAAATATCTGGGTCAAGGTACAACAAGGGGCTTGTTCATAAGATATGAAAGAATATGGAAATTTCTACTAAAATGACCACCTGGAATGATAATTAATTTAATTTCATTAATGTTCTTATGTCACGTTCTTGTTGCTTAATCATAGTTTGTTGTCAGTACTCGGTCATTGTTGTAATCAAGTTGCTGACAACATTAGTTCAAAGCAAAATTGTGTGTCACGTTCTTGTAGCTTAAACATAATTTGTTATCAGTACTCCATCATCGCTGTAATCAAGTTGCTAACAATTTTAGTTCAAATCACAATTGTGTGGCTTTGACTAAACAAAGTCACACAAAATATGTATATTATTTAAATTTTTCAAAGTGTGTCTAGTTCACTATCATAAGTGTTTCATTGTACAAAAAAAACAATGCGGAAAAAAATAAAGGAAATCCACTAAATTATAAAGAATATTTCTATAAAACAGCTAAGAATTCAAGGCGTCTTCTCAATCGAAATAGGAAAAAATTGCTGTGTTTTTGCTTCGAATATTTCGAATTTCAGGAAGTTCTGGATTACTTCTTTAATTTAAAACAAAAGTGCAGCTGAAGCTCATCGATTGCTCACCAAAGCTTATGGTGAATGTGTTCCATTGCTTTCGACGTGCGTGAGATGGTTTGTACGGTTCAGAAGCGGTGATTTTGACATGGAAGACAAAGATCGCCCAGGCCTGCCCAAATAGTTTGAAGACCAAGAATTGAAGGCATTACTCCATGTAGATTGTTATCAAACTCAACAAGAACTCGGAAGATCATTTGGAGCTATTTAAGCAGCAATTTCATTCATCCAAAGCAGGGAAATAGGGTATCATGCGAATTGAAGCCGAGAGATCTTGAAAGACGATTTTGCATGTCCGAAATAATGCTTGAACGCTATAAAAGAAAATCATTTTTGCACTGATTAATAACTTGTGATGAAAAATAGATCCATTGCGATAACCCGAAGCATAAGAGAAGTCGGGAAAACCAGCCGAATCGATACCAAAGCAAAATATCCAAGAAGCAAAAGGATCCTATCTATTATGAGCTGCTGAAATCTAACCAGACCATCACAGGGAACCTGTACTTTGAAGCGAGTATTGGACGAAAAATGCCCTGAATATGCGGCCAGGCATGAAACCGTAATATTCCATCATGACAAGCCAATACCTGTTAAAAAGTATTTAGAATGATGTGGTTGGGAAGTTTTTTTTTACCCGCCCTATAGTCCAGACCTGGCCCCGTCCCACTACTACATATTTGTTTCGCTCAATGCCGAACGCTCTTTCTGGGATACGTTTCACTTTAGAACAGAATATCCGAAATTGCGAGTGGGCTTAGCTAAAGAGTTAATGAAGCACTACATAAATAGTATGTCCATAAACCAATAGATAATAAACACGAACATTGAAATTAATTATTAGAAACCTTGCGGAAAAATATGTCGCGTGCTAAATTATATTAAAGGTTGTAAAAAAAAAAACAAAAATAAATATTTTCCCAAAACAACAACAAAAAGCCACATCGCTTTCAAAAATTATACTTCAATTCGATGATTTTTGCATTTTTCTATTTTTTGTAGCGTTCGAGATCACATAACATAATGCTAACGGAAAATGGAAACCAGAACAAATTTTTCCTAAGATTTCTTTATTTTTACACTTCAAAGGCGTAAGAATGTCGCGTTCTGGACAGTAGAAATTCCCATATGAAGTTGCTATACCTGTACGTCATAATGTTGTAGATATTGTTAATAAGAGGTTGCAATTCACATAGTGTATCATTTAATACTAGTCACACTATTACCTATTCCATAGATTTATATGAATATAGGGCAATATGAATGGCACAGTGTGAGTATTTTATTTTTTCTAAATCAACAATCTAGTTTAGCACAAACACATTATAGTACGAGTATACTAACTATTTATACTGTATTCTAAATACAAACATACATAAAAAAACAAGGAAAAAAACAAAAAATTAACTACGCTACGATAAACCACCTGGGACTTTTGGTTCAATACTTACATTAGTTAACTGGTGATTTAGTGAATTTGACATTTTCATTCATTCAAACGTTCAGTTATACTTTCTTCAGTTGAATATTTACATGCCAATACAACATGTCTATTTATTGTATAGAGACTTATTTACATAAATAAATTAATTAATGTTTATAATCGTATAGAATAAAGCAAATAACAAGTATATAAGTACAAACGAACTATGAACGTTTATACGCAGATTCGTGCTTTATCTAATTGAATAGTCGTCATTGCTTTAGTCGTATTAAATATTCCATTTCATATATTTAATCATATTAATTACACTTAACCAGATTTGCATTTAAATAAATTATTAAAGCCGTTTTTTTTTGTTCTCTATTCAATACAAGCAATTATATTCATGTTTTGTTTTTATTAAAAATGAATATTGTATTGAAATACTTTCGAAATGTAAGTAATTATGTAAAAAAGTTGAGTTAAATGAAAAAAGTTGTAAGCAATGAAGTTTTATCTTAAAACAAATTAGAGTGCTGTTATATTGTTTCAAGATCTTTTATATGATATAAACTAATATTTATGCATATTTATAGCAATATTTCAATGTGCGTATTAATCCCAACCTTGTTTAAAGGTAGAGTATTTATTAATCAATGCCAAGTAAAGCCTATTATATTTTCCGACTTTGAAGGCAACAATGAATGTTAAACTTATATCTTTTCATTCAAAACTAGTATTATACATCTTCCGGCATTAAGAATTTACTCACTCACTCTCTCGGCTTTGTCCTCATAAACCTATGACTTCAAACAACTCAATGAGAGAAGTCTAGGGCGATCATGTCGCGTTCTTATACCTACAAACAATACTCCACGATCGTTCTAATCAAGTGGCTGAACATTTAAATTCAACACAAAATTGTGTGGTTTTAACTAAAAAAAAGTTTAGTTACACTAAACATTTTAAAATTGTGTCACGTTCGCTGTAGTAATGGTATATTATAGATGGCTAAATGTGAGTGAAGCAACAATGCGGAAATAGAGAATAAGTAAAAGAGATGTACTAAATTTTAAAAACATATTTCAATAAAGCAACTGAGAGAACTATCGAAATTAGTAAAAACATATAGCTAGTTGCTAAAAGAAAAAATGGACAATTATTCTTTAAGGCATACCAAGTTGAGAGATAGGTAGATAAATTATGCTAAAGAAAAATTCAATATTAAGACTTGTACCTGCAAGAAAACATTGGTAAAAACAGTAAAGATGTCAGAAACTTGAAATTAAGCAGTTAAATTTATTGTAAAACACTATATCAAATGTATGTAAAACAAATAAATGAATAATAAATATAAAGTTTTTTTTGAAATCACTAAACCCTATTACAAACGTGACAGGAAAATATGTCGCGTTATAAATGTTGCCTGCTAAATCAAACTAAACTTTGTAAATAAAACGAATGCAAATATTTCAACATGTCAACTATCACTTTAAAAAATCTAATTTCAATTCCTTGATTCTTGCCTTTTTCTAGATGCAGTCGTAGCGTTCTGGATCCCATGTTGAATGCTTTAAATTATGTTGGAATCAAATATCGACAAAACCTATGTTTTACTGTGACTATAATATCGTTAAAAAACTTGTAACAATATTGAAATGGTTACAGTAACCAAGCCCAACTATATTTTTTCTCTGCGTGTATATAAAGCTCTAAAAAAGATCCGAAAGATGGAAACAAGAATCCAAGGATGGACACAAGAAACGATTTTATTAAAATTTCTTTATCTTTTTCACTCCAAAGGCGAAAGAATGTCGCGTTCTGGACCGTGGAAATCCACATATGCGAATTTACCTTATACATAACTTCCAAACAAATAAACAGAGAACAAATTTAAAGTGTTTTCATAAAATATTAGGCGAAAGACAAAGATCACCCAAGCCAGCCAAAAAAGTTTGAATACCAAGAATTGGAAGCTTTCTCCATTAACATTATAATTTTAATCTCATTGGGAACTACTCAAACAATTTCAACACGCTTGCGAGCAGAATTCATCCAAATGCAGGGCAATTAGTTACCATACGAATTGAAGCCGAGAAACCATGATTTAACAGGTCCGAAATGATGCTTCACCGCTATTTTTGTACATGAAAAATGGATCCATTACGATAACCTGAAGCGTAAAAAATCGTAGGTGAAGCCCGGACAACAAGCCGAATTGACACCAAAACCAAATATCAATGGCGCTAAGGTAATACTCTATATTTGGTGGGAGCAAACGCGTCTTATCTATTATAAGCTGCTGAAATCTGGCCAGACCAGGGAATGCAACTGATTCATTTTGGGCCGAAAAATGCCCAGAATATGCGACCAGACATGAAACATGCAATACCTGGTAAAAAGTATTTAGAATGAAGTGGTTGGCAAGTTTTGCTTCACCCGCTTAGTCTAGACCTTGTCCCGTCCAAATAATATTTGTTTGGAACGATGCAGAACGCTCTCTCTGCGATACGCTTCACTTTAGAAAGAGTATCCGAAATAGGCTTGATTCGTTATAATAAATTTATATTGCACAAATATTTCTAAATAAAAGCTTAAAATTTGAAAAAATTCCGCTTTTTTAAAAAAAGTACCTTTTAAAAAAGTACCCTTTTAAAAAGTACCCTTTTAAAAAAGTATATTTTAAAAAAATACTCTTTCAAAAAAGTACCCCTTTAAAAAAGCACCCTTTTAAAAAGTATCCTTTAAAAAAAGTACCCTTTTAAAAAAGTATCCTTTGAAATAGCACCCTTTTAAAAAGTATCTTTTTAATAAAATATGTATACTTTTAAAAAAGTACCTTTTTAAAAAAGCACCCTTTCAAAAAGTATCCTTTAAAAAAAATACCCTTTTAAAAAAAAGTACTCTTTTAAAAAAAGTACTCCTTTAAAAAAAGTGCCCTTTTAAAAAAGTATCCTTTAAAATAGCACCCTTTTAAAAAGTATCTTTTTAATAAAATATGTATACTTTTAAAAAAGTACCTTTTTAAAAAAGTGTCTTTTTAAAAAAGCACCCTTTTAAAAAGTATCCTTTAAAAAAAATACCCTTTTAAAAAAAGTACTCTTTTAAAAAAAGTACTCTTTTAAAAAAAGTACCCCTTTAATAAAGAACCTTTTAAAAAAAGTACCATTTTAAAAAGTACTCTTTTAAAAAAAACCTTTTTAAAAAAGTAACCTTCTAAAAAATATTCTTTTAAAAAAGTGACCTTTCAAAAAAGTGACCTTTCAAAAAAGTATCCTTTTAAAAAAGTACCCTTTTATAAAAATACCCTTTTAAAAAAGTACCCTTTTAAAAAAGTACCCTTTTAAAAAAGTACCCTTTTAAAAAGTAGCCTTTAAAAAGTAACCTTTCAAAAAAGTACCTTTTTAAAAAAGTATAATTTTAAAAAAGTACTCTTTTAAAAACTACTCTTTTAAAAAAGAACCTTTTTAAAAAAGTAACATTCTAAAAAAATATCATTTTAAAAAAGTACCCTTTAAAAGAGTAGTATTTTAAAAAAGTACGATTTTAAAAAAGTGACCTTTCAAAAAAGTACACTTTAAAAAAAAAAAAACCTTTGAAAAGTACAATTTTAAAAAAGTACCCTTTTAGAAAAGTACCCTTTAAAAAAGTAACTTTTTAAAAAAGTATAATTTTAAAAAAGTATAATTTTAAAAAAGTACTCTTATCAAACAGTTAGAAAATATCCTTATAAAAAGTATTATCTTTAAAATAGTATCCTTTTAGAAAAGTACCGTTTTAAAATAGTACCCTTATAAAAAAGTCGTTTTTATTTTAAAAAAGTACCTATTTTGGCTGCTTTTTTGTTAGTTATACTACGGAATCAGAAATAAATTTTAAATATTTTTTTAAAATAAAACTTAAAAGTTATAAAAGTTTACTCACCTTTATGCATTTGCGGCTGAGTTTTTGCTCCCATTATGGATGGTATTTAGTTGTGTATATGCGAGTGTAAATTACGTATGCTTTCAGCTAAATTCGAAGAAAAACACACTTCCAACTGGCTCAAGAAGTGTATAAAGTTGTAAATATTCCAAAATAAACAGAACTTGTAGCAATAGGAAATTTTTTTGCAATAACAATAACGATAAAAAAAATATATATAAAGTAGTATAACTAACAGCCAAGTTTTTCTTTAATATAAAACGAATATGCAAATTTCTTTATATGTATAAATATATAAAATATAATTTTCTTTAAGTGCACTTGTTTCACATTTAAATACGAGAGTTTAAAACACGATTTATAAAATAAATTATTATTATTTTCACAAACAACTTATTATTTAATAATATTTCTTTATAATAAAGATTATTTTCACTTAATTATTTAATTTGTTGACTTATTTTCTTATTTTTTATTTTTAAATTTAGCACTTGTTTGTATTTCATTAATTTTTTAACTTATTTACTTCAAAATATGAATTTTAATTGAAATTATTGGAATGTCTTTTTGTTTTTATCTTTTTTTATTTGTGAGATTTTTGTAATTTCCGAGTTTTATTTTTTTAGTGTATGTAAAGTAAGTTGCTCTGTTTTACTACAAATTGTAGTTATTATTATTATAATTAATATTATGTAGTAGTCCAGGTGGTCTCGGTTTAAGTGGTGGCGCTCTTCTGCGTTTCAGACTAATCGTAATCGTAGCCCAGTATTGACTCAATTCAACATAATACTCCATGTGGCAGGTGTTTCTTGGACAAATGTTGTCTACTGAAAGCAAATCAAAGAAAACCCAGAACATTTTATTAATAAAGTGGTAATAAATATTTAATTAAAGTTAAAAGTGGGTGTTTAATTTAAACTTAAAGGCTTAAATAATTAATTCATGTAAGATGAAAAACCCCCAAAAAACTGATATTCTTTTACTTATTGTGATTTATTCAACTATTACTACATACATACATAAATAATTTATAAAATTCACATAATTTAAGTAGGTTTTTCTCATGTTTTGTAGGTGGTACTTGAAGAAACAAATAAATAATATTATGTTTTAGTTCATGGTTATAGTTTTATATAACTATATACTCATTACAATATATAATTGCTTTTATATAAATATATAAATTTATATAAATATAAATTTATATAAATATAAATTTATATAACTCAGGGATAATTGTGTGTAAAATTATAGAACATTCAAAATTAATTTATAAACTGATAAAAGCAGTTCACCCAATGTTACAATTACACTACTGAAAACATATGGTTGTGGTGATCATAATTAAACAACTCCATAATATGATTGGATTTTGGTGTTGCTGTCAAATTATATTATGATTCGTATATGACCATATTATTACTAATGAGTTGCATTCTAAAATATCATAATTCTACTTACTCGTTCTTTAATCTTAGAAAACAGTCCGGTTAGCGCAGTACTCGGACTATTTGGTACGAAAAGTTAAAGCCAATAAAGGTTGAAAAACATATATGACTCAAAAAGTTCCTAACAGGAAATCTGCTAAAAAATTAGAGGCCAAAGACAAAGCATGGAAATTGAAGTCAAATTTTATTAAAAAATATACCTGCTGCATAAAATGGATGACGAAACCTATGTTCCGGAAAATGTTTCGCAGCTTCTCGGTCAATATTTTCATGTTGCTGATGTTCGAGGGAATATTGTAGAAAAGCTTGAGACCCAAAAGCAGACAATTTTCCCATAAAGTTCTTGGCATGGCAAGCAATAGGCATGTGCGGCAAAAGAAGCCAAACATTTTTTCAAAGGGCTCTATAAATACCGACATTTACCTCAAGGCATGTTTACAAAAGAGGATGTTTCCATTCATAATACTTCTTAATGTGTCCACTTATATTTGGCCTAATTTGGCATCCTGTCACTATGGTAAGTAAAGTCTTGAAGAGAGGCAAATTCTCCAAACTGGCTGAAGCTAAGACCAGTGGAGAGATTGAAGAGCACAAAAAAGGTGTCCACAAGTGTGATTAATTTTAAATGGAGATGGACTCAATAAAAACCTTAAATGAAGGGTTTCCGCAAAAGGTTCATAAATTCATCAGTATTAATTAGAACTATAAAAATATTTTTTTATAAATTGTGATAATAATTTTAATCAAATAAAAAAAATCATAATTGGAAGTTTAGTGGTTTAATTTTTATTAACATACCAGTTGACCGCCCGGCTTCGCCCGGTATCTATTTACTAATGTTAGTTCTTCAAGTTTCTCCAAGCCACATACAACCTGCCTGTTCTTATTTATTTGCAAATAAAATATCTAAATTTGTACTGCATACTTTAGGGGGCTTTTTTATTACAGTTGACTGGACTCAAAAAAAAACCGAGTTTTACCCGGAGTTTTTGATTTTTTTCTGTACAAATCATCTCCTGAAAATTTCTAATCGAATAAAAAAAAATCAGCCAAATTGTTGCAGCCGTTCTAACGTGATTAGTGTTTATAAAAAAACGACTTTTTAAAAAACCGGTTTGTCGGTTAACCGACATATATGTGCAAAAATCATAAAATGTCCAATAAAGTATATACAGCTTTAAAATTTGTAGTTTTTAGTAGTCAGGAATAGTTAATATTATAAAACTATAAATACACAAAATTGCCAAGTCCATTTTATTTTGTAAAAATTTCAAAATTATTATCTCAGTCAAATGGAATTGAGTACAATTATGTTACTAAATATATAATGCAAATATAAATTAAAAAATTTAAATGTAAATAAATTTTTTAATTAAATATTTGATAATTTTGAAATTTATTATGACTTCGACTTTCTGATATGAAACAGAAAATGTTACAAGTCCCAAAAAAGGACCTATAAGATGCAAACGCACTTCTTCTTAGCTGTAATTATTTGTCATTATAAATCATACCAAATAATTAATAAAAATCCATTATCAGATTTCAGAAATATTTAAAATCATGGATTTTAGAACGTTTTTTGTCTTTCCTGTAATATTACTGAAAAGCTAACGAAATGATTAATAAATTTAAATTTTAAGAACAAAACACACTAATGAAGTCAAAATTATTGAAAGAATTTATGTACATCGAATTCAATTTAAAATTTGGTAAAATCATCACTAAGTTTTTAATGAATCATTATTAAACTTATAGAATTATGCGAAATTTAATTTAAATTTTTAATAGTTCCACTATGTGCAATTTATTCTGAAATAGTTTTTAAGTAAACTCATCGTGTTCTCTTATTTAGAATCATTGTACTTCTTAAAAATATTAATCTAAAGATTAATCAGCAGTTTAGGTTTCAAATCAGACCAATAATGTGTATACAATGAATATTAAAAATGCACAAAAACATGAGATTTATTAATTTTAGTCCCAAATTTTAAAAACCAGTTAACCGAGTGATGAAAACCGAATAAACCGGTTAACCGAAAATCAACATTTTAAATTACCGGTTCGCAAAAAACCGAGATTTCAAAGAAAAACCGGTTTTTCGGTTAACCGGTTTATAAACAATACAAGTGATGCCATTACATACATGGACCATTTAATTTTTATATATGTTGTATATACAGTGAGTATACACCAGAAAATATTTGATTTTATCGATTAAAATTTTAATGTTTCAGTTTGTTGGAGATCGAGTTGAATAATAGATTCGGTTGTGAAAAAAAAGATTTAAGTTGGACTATAATGATTTTCATGATCCTAAAAAACTAAAAAAATTCGGGGTATTTACTCACTTTTGAGGCTGTGTGTAGATAGATATGTAGTTAAGATTTGTTCGATCTCAGTCCTTATTATAAGACAATTATGAATGTTCAAATCATTTTCTGAGGTGACATTTTTATGATGTCTAGTTGAAATCATGGATCGATATTGTCCATTTTCAGCCAGCTAGCTCTTTTCTTTTGGCCCCTATCGTATCTTCAACAGACAGACAAACGAACGAACATACATAGGTAAATCTTATGAGGACCCAGAGTATATATACTAATGTGGGTCTGCGACAAATATTTTGCTGTTGTGGTAAATACTTTGCTCCAATAACATAACCATGTTAAATGAATTAATCATTTTAATACATCACTTGGAAATTAAAGATTTTGCTAGTTCTTTAAGCAATGACTTTATTACAATTTTCATTTCAGCTATAACTTACGAGTTCATTACAAAAGTACATAGTATGTACGTACGTAGTTTCTGCCCTTTTTCATTCATTGTTTTAACTAATAATTGCAAAAGAATGCTAATTATATTGCTGCTTGTTTTTCTATATAGAAATGTCAACATGTTGTTAAGTTATGTGAATTAAGTTTTTATTTGACATTCATTGGAAATTATTCAGGTTCATGTTCAATGTTTTGTTTTGCACAATTTACTTATTCCAAAAAAGAAACATACAAAAAAAAAAACGCCTACAAATCATATTCGTGAACTACGACAACAACTGAAATATAATGAAAAAAATGAGAAACGGTCAAATGCGAATGAGTATTAGAAGTGCTTTTTATTAAAAACATTTCTTTTAGTTTCTCATTCAACTCAACGGAAAGTAAAAGCGATTTCCTGCACGCTAACTAGTCTCCAACATATCGTGTTTAGTATTATTTTTCTAGTTTTTCTAATAGCGCCATCAAGACAGTTGTTTGAAAGAGTCATGGGAAAACTAAAGTTTGAAATAAATTTGAATATTGACAAAGTTATTAATGAAAATTTAAGCTACATTTTAATACAAAAAAAATCGTTTCTTTACCAGTATTTTTTCTTCTACTCTAGAATTTCTCTTTAAATTTCTCAAAACATTAAATTCTTTTAGATCCTTTTAACATTCACTAACATTACTACGTGCCGATATGCACCTATAAATCAGCATTAAGTTATGCGAATGTAAAGGGCAGGTGGAGATGTGGAATGGTCTAATTTAATGATATTTGCCCTGCAAAACTATTGTTAACTTATTACATGACTGTGTGCATTTTTTGTATCTATGTGTGTTGAGTGTATCTGTGTAATAAGTAGGCCTGTATAGCTAATAAGGTGACACTTATTTTGCACTATTTGGATTGTTCTGTTCTCCGTCCTCTAAAAGCCAAATGCTGAAAATTTTAGCAAAATCGGATAACGTTTAGAGGTTCAATATTTTATTTGAAATTTCGAGTTTTGAATATTTTCAAAAAAAAAAAAACAAAGAAAAATTATTGAGTATTAACAAGTAAGAGCGTTATATTCGGCTATGCCGAATCTTGTATACCAACCATCAATATATGACAATAGAATATCTGTCTGATATAGGAGTGATATGGGGGATTATTTGGGCATGTGGTCAATTATGTTTCATATTGGGTGTATGACATAAAAATGCTTTTATTATGAAACATTTGTTCAATATATTCGAAGTATTGGACATTGTTAGCTATGACCTTTACCTATTTTTCTGGAAACATATGGATTCCGAGAAAAAAGAACTGCTCATCTTTTGAGGCCTAGAACGAACCAAGCCAATATCGGATACTCTGTTCCAAAGTTAGCCGGGCTTCACATACGATCTCTTACGCTTCGGGTTATCGTAATGGAACCATTTTTCATCGCAAGTAATGATTTGGTGCAAAAATTATTTGCTTATTTCGGACATACAAAATCGTCTTTCATTTTCATACCGCATTTTTAAGTCATACACCCAATATAAAACATGTTTATGTGCAATTTCATCACGATATTGATTATTATGAGACAATTATATTATTTTCTGAGAGGGACATTGTATGAAGACTAAGGACAAATGTTACTCGACTTTTGCCATAATTTACAGTATAATTTCAGAGTTTTTAGAACTAATTTGTGCAAAATTTTATCAGGATTGCCGAATAATCAACAGTTTGTTTAGCGGTTGCGGGTTCATTTCCCAGAGGAGGATTAAATTCTGAAAAAAATAATGTAAAATGACGGAGAACAATTTTAGACCTTGGTCGCATTGACAATCAAAATAAGGACCATCCTAGTATGTCTGTTCAGGTATCTATTAGTGTTAACAACAATACGAATAATGATTGACCAACAATTTGTTTATAGTTTCTTTTTTCTTTTCTGCTTTTGTTTTAATTTCTCTCTTTTTATTAATTTTTATTATTTTTTACTTTTGCTTCTGTCATCCACATGACCGCGAACTTCAAACATGTTCAAAAGCCATGATTGACATTTACGAGGTTTTATTTCGAAGAAATTGAAGAAGAATACTATAAAAAAAAACTAAAGTGTAGAATAAAAATACTTTTAGCTAGACGGACAGACAGACAAATAGGCGGACAAGCAGAGAGATATACACATTCAGATAATGGAAATGAATGAATTGAAAGAATTGAATGAATGTTTTATTGGTAGTAGAGTAGTTTGTGGTTGGCTTGGTTTGGTATTAAAAGCAATAGTTCTTGTAACTAATTGATGGTCATGTAAACTTTGGATAGATATTTCAATGCGATTAGTTTTTGCTTTTATTTGTTTTCTTTTTGTTTTTTGGACATTAATATTTTGTGTAATAGAAATTGGAATTTATTGATCATTTGTTGAAATGCAACAATTAAAAGGTCAAATAAAGATGAATTAAATTTATGTTTTAATATAGATTGTAGACCAACATCCAGAGAAAAAATATAGTTGAACATTTCACAATTTTTACAAGTTTTTTTAACAATATTATAGGTATAGTATGTATTTATATGATAGTGGTAACCATAATATGGTAAAGTTAAGATTCACATGGTGATTGTCATCAATTTCACCAAATTTTTTTTTTTTAAAAATTTGTTCAAACATCGATTTCGACATCGAAATAAAAAATTAGCTTCGGTCGAACACTATTAATTTACAATATTAGATTAATAAAAACTTTATCATAAAATTTTGGCCAAATTAGTTCTAAGTACTCTGAAATTATACTGTAAAGTATGGCGAAAATCGGGCAACATTTGTCCCTAGTACAAAATCCACCTCAGAAAATGACACGAACATTAATAATTGTCTTATAATAATTATAATTATTCCAGCAAAGTAAACAAAAAAGTTTTAATACAAAAAAGGAAAAATGTAAAATAAATTTTACATTACACTACACAGTGGGGCAGAATCGAAATTTTTGGAAATAAATCTGGCATTTCTATACGGCTGGTCCGAGCGGGATAAAATTTGAATTGGCCGTAGCCAAGGAGTATTCGAGTTTAAGTTATTGAAATGGGCCCTACAAATGCTCCAGGGGCGGCGTTATGGGGGCTCAAAGTAGGGTACCTTCGACATGTAAAATTTTTAAACACGTGCCATTTTTTTGTTTCCCATTTGATTTCAAAGAATTTTATATTTTTGGAAAGCGCTCGGCTAAGTCTAAAAACTGAATCAAAATTGAATCAATTACGAATCCAAAAATAACCGATTTTCAATTTAAAAATTAAAAAAATAGTATATTTGTTATTAGTTTTTTGGACAAAAAGGTGACTTAACTCTTTTTTTATTAAAAAACAACTTTCTTTAAGAACGTATAACAATTTTATGTTTTTCTATAAAGTTTCTTTACGGAGGACATTTGGGTATAAAAAACATGTCCTATTTTTCGAACATGTCAGCCGTACGCCCTTTAGAAATTCACCTATTTTTTATCAAAATTTCAACTTTGGGCCACAGAAAGTATTATCAAAAATTTGGGCCACAGGTTCTAAAATCCCAAAGCAGGGATCAGAAAAAAGAAAGCAGCTTTGGAAACCCTTATGTGTTCCCTATTTATCCTTAAAGTATTTTCCCAGCCCCGAAGGAAATATGGACCCTATAGGCAATATTATAAAAAATACCATTTTTGGGATTTTCGCTCCAATTTTTAGGAATTGCGGGATTCCCTTTGACAAGTTTTTTTACACCTTGCTATTTAGAATGACAAACTTAAAAAACGCTGAAAATTTCATTGAGTTTCGTTAATAAATAAAGATTTTATTATATATTACATATTCATTGAGTTTCTAAAACTAAAATTTATATCAAAATTTTAATAGGATTGCAAATATTAGGAACAATTTGATCCACATTCATTCCGAGCTATATTTTTTTTGTTTAGATTAGTTAATTTTTGGTCTTACAAAAGAAATTTCAAGTCAATATCTCAATTAGATTAAAAAATATGCCACTTTAAAACTCCGTCCTTCAAAAAAATTGCACTTTTTCATACTAACAAATGTGTATAAATTTTCTTAATGTGACTGAGTCAGAACCAGCGACTTGTGTTGAATAAAATATTAAGAAAATTTATAAAAAAATATTTAGTATGAAAAAGTGCAATATTTTTGAAGGACGGAAGAGTTTTGTGTCGCTTTGTAAAAATGTCGCTGTAGTTAATGAATTTTTGAGTGCCTATGGTGAACATAGGCTTTTTCATCCGTAACTCAAGATTTTGGAGGTGTTTTGTTAATTTCAAAGGCATTCTGCCTTGTTATGCTCAACAGCATCTTCCAGAAAAATTTTATCACTTTCCAGGTATTATTTTTTGTCGCATAGTGTTATTATACACTCCCCAAGTGGTAGACCAGTATCCGTTATGTGGGTCTACGATTAATATTTTGATGTATTGCAAAACGGAATGACGAAATCAATATACTCGCCATCTTTTTGGTGATCGGTATATGAAGAAGCTAAATTTCACCTATTAAATATGAGATAATTATTTCCAATATCATTAAAACAAATCTCCACTAATTTCTTTGTAACTTATTAGAAATAAATAATATGGTCAATTATTTTTAATTTTTAATTCAATATTTAAGAATTACATAAGAGTTTTTAAATGACTTTAATTTTAATTTATATTTAATTCATTAGGAATTTCCTTGAAAATTACTGAACTAACTATTCCTAGTTATAATGACTAATAAAATCGAATTAAACACTGAATTTACAAAACAAAAAAACATTAATTTCAAAACTACTCGGATATAAAAAAAGCCCAATATTATATTTACATCCATTATATATCAAAATAGTTCATATATTGCATTATTATACTTTCAACGGAGTTCCGTTGTTGTACTCTTCACGCAATTAATAGTTTGTTTGATATGATTGATAAACGTGGGTGAATTGTTAAGTAACGAATTTAAATAAATATGTAGCAAAAGCTTTTTAGAATGTGAAAGGAATCATAAAAAGGACAAATGGATTTCTAATTTGTAAAAAAAAAAAAAAATTTTGAATGGTACTTATAACATTTATAACTAAAAATAAGTAAGAAAGTGTGGTCGGTCAAGCCCGACCATATAATACCCTACACTAAGTAAATGTGCAAAAACATTTTTCTTTTAAAATTTCAATAATTTATATTCGCGACTGATTTTCGGAAGTGGGCCTTATATGGGAGCTATGATCAATTATGGACCGATCACCATGAAATTAGGTCGTGTAATTTATGTCTATATGGAAGATATTTATGTTGAATTTTGTGTGTATACCAACATTTTTAAGAGTCTATATTGGAGCTATGACTAATTATGAACCGATCATAGCAAAATTTGGTGACATGAATTTCGTATATATAAAACATATTTGGAGCGAAATTTATGTAGATACTTGTATAAATTAAACATTTATGACCGATAAAGTCCAATTTCGGGAGGACATTTGTATGGGGGCTAGGTGAAATAATGGACCGATTTCAGCCAGTATCAATAGGCTTGGTCCTTGGGCCGAAAAAACTATATGTACCAAATTTTATCAAAATGTCTTCAAAATTGCGACCTGTACTTTGCGCACAAGGTTTACATGGACAGACAACCAGACATCGTTTAATCGACTCAGAAAGTGTTTATAAGTCGATTTTGGGCGTTTCAAACATCTACACAAACGCATTATACCCTCCCCACTATGGTGGTGTAGGGTATAACTAGATCCTTGTTTACTGAACTAATAAATTTCAGAAGTTACAATGAATCGAATATCTATTATTTTCTGTTTCTTTTTTTATAACTTATAACTTCATTATAAATCGTCACACGTTTTTAAATGTCCAGTAATGGATTTGTAATTACTTGCTGTTGTATGTTTTTTTTTTTTTTAATAAAAAACTACAATCAAAATATTATTTATTGTAGGTTTTTGTTCCGAATGTATTAAATCTCAATTTTCACAGTCAAATGAAATAAAACTCTCATACATATTTACGTATAAACGCTTTCTAGTATTAAATATTTGTTTTGTTTTGAATTTCTTTGGCCTACAATTACAACTGGGAAAATAATAAATAGATTAATCTTAAGCAAAAAGTGTGAGTAATATTTGGTTTGCAATAATTATGACTAAATGTTCAAAACAGTATGTAGTACTAGATTAAGTGAAACTTTTCGCGTCATATCTTTGAATTTATATTTTTTTACATCAGGGTATTTTCCAGAATATCTTTAAGTCAATTCCCTTATAGTTTAATAAATTAATAATAATTTATTTAGTTTTTGTAGTTTATGGCAAACCAGTTTTGTGGCATGAGTAATACTTTCAAAGTTGTTTGTATTTCAAATCATAGTTGAATAAAGTTTTGATTGTAGGACACAATTTATTATTTATTTACTTTAGATTAATGGAGATTTTTAAACTACTTTAATTTTTTTTT
Organism: Calliphora vicina; assembly: GCF_958450345.1. NCBI lineage: Eukaryota > Metazoa > Arthropoda > Insecta > Diptera > Calliphoridae > Calliphora > Calliphora vicina. The sequence continues at coordinate 13,369,910 of NC_088783.1, read as the reverse complement.
TAAATGTAACCTCGGAAAAGTAGAAAATGCATTTTTTTTAATAAATTTTTAGCGTAATAGTTTAATGTGTACAAAACTTAAAAAAAATATCAATTGTCAATATAAAAGGTGTTAATTAACCATTTAAAATAATATTTTATAGGGGATAGGGTCAATTACGGTTGGTCCTCGATGCTCACACAAGTTGGTAAAATATTTAGGTTCATACATAACGTATTTATGTCCAATTTCATAAGACAATTATTAATGTATATGCCATTTTCTGAGGGAGACCTTGTATGGGGACTTGGGACAAATGTTGCCCGATTTTTGCCATACTTTACAGCATAATCCCCATATTTATGACTGCTCAAACAATATTCCGGGAGCACACTATTATGGGGGCTAGGTGAAATCATGGAACGATATTGCCCATTTTCCATACCAAACAAACCTTGTCAACAGAGGTTATTTGTGGAAAATTTATACCAGCTAACTCCTCTCGATTGGGTCCTATCGTGTTTTCAACAGACGGACAAACGGACGGACATATGTAGCTAGATCGTTATAGAATCTTATGAGTTTGGGTTCTCATTAGATTCTAAGACGATCTATATTACACCAATTTGATTGGAGTATAGTGACTATCGATCCATAATTATTCTTATAAGACCCACATGAGAAAAATACACTATCCTCTAGTGAAATTTACCACTGATATTTTCTAGTAATAGAAAAAATAAAACTACCCAAATCGGGTGAACCAGACAAAAATTTTCATATTGGCTGTATGACTTAAAAATGTGTCATTTCTTTGGTACGCGTTATTTGTTTTTAATAACTTATATGTCATTTTGAAGAGTACATATCTGTCATTTATTCTCATTTAATTGAACATTATTGAACATTATAGTGAAAACAGCAACGTTTTTTTTGCTTCGAAAATGTCGAATTTTGTACCAACAAAGCGTCATATGCGGGAAGTTTTGCTTAACTTCTTTAATTTAAAAAAAGTGCTGTTGAAGCTCTCGGCCTCAAAAGATGAGCAGTTCTTTTGGCTCATAGTCCATTACCACCAATAACATGTAATATTTACGTTCCCATGAAATATCCATTTCCTTTTGTCTCGAAGGGAAAAGTGCTATCGTAATATTCCCATGAACTTTTCATTCACAATAGTTGGTTTTGTTCGTAACAGCTGTTTATTATTTACAAAATTCCATCTAAAATTTTCACAACATAGGGATTTTTTCACGTGAACAAAGTTGATGAATGTGAAAGGGGAACACTTTTCATATGATATTGATTCGCGATAGGGGTGCATATGTTGCCAGAAAGATGAGAAATTGTTATTGCTAACAATGGCCAATACTTTGAATATTATATTTTACAAATATTTCAAAATAAAAGCTGAACATTTTAAAAAAATTTTAATTCATACACTCAATACAAAACAAGTAAGAAAGTATGGTCAAGCCCGACCATATAATACTCTACACTAAATAATTGAGCAAAAATATTTTTCTTTTAAAATTTCAATAATTTATATTTGTGAGTGATTTTCGAAAGTGGGTTATATGTAGGGTACCTACATAGGGTACCCGTTACAATATTCAGATACGTTTAGATGGCCATATTTGTTGCTAATTGAATTATTCTATTATAGCCATAGATTTTTTCGGTTCTAGCAACAGATAGTCAGTTAGCAAAGAAGTATTACTGTTGAAATAACCGAATTTTTTCACTCAACTAGAGCCACAGCAGAAAAATTTGGTTATTAAGAATGAATCAAATTTAAAGTTTATACTTGTAAACGAATTATTGAGATAAGTAACATTACAACTTTCAATGATTATTATTCATATTTACACAGAGAAAACAGATTCGTTATAGCAACCGAATTTGTTGCCAATCGAATGATTCGGTTGCACACACCGAGTTTTTCAGTTCTATCAACAGAAAGTCAGTTGACAAAGAAGAATTTCGGTTAAAGCAACCAGACTTTTGTTACCCCTTTTAAAATTTTGTAGCCACAACTGTAAAATTCGGTCACTAAGGTAGAATCATTCGATTGGCTACAAATTCGGTTGCTATCACGAATCTGTTTTCTCTGTGTAGAGAAAATAACAATAATAGTTGGTCAAATTTATTTATTTACAATCAGATTTGAAAAATTCTTTTAAAACCGCATGTTTTATAGATTTAACATGATCGAAATTCAGTTTTTTAATTAAATAAAGAATTTATTGATTTTATACTGACTAAAACTATGACTGTGACAATACCGATCAATTGCCACTATTAAATTAGAAACCGTTATTAAGGCTGGACCAACAACCAAATAAAGTTATTATATACTTCTTTTTAAACCCTGGTAAAATTATAAGTAAATTGTCTGGTTTTTGGTTTAATTTAGTGTTAAAAAATTCCCAGGAATGAAACGATTTTTGAATTTCCTCCCAGGAAAGAAAAAAGTCCGGAAAATTAGGAACCCTAGTTATATGGGAGCTATGGCCAATTATGGACCGATCACCATGAAATTAGGTCATGTGATTTACATATGTCTATATGAACGTTATCTATGTGATCAGAAAGTAATTCTGAGTCGATCTGTATACTTTAAGATTTGTTAGACTAATATTCTGCACAAATCCAATATACCGGCTCCACTATGGTGGTATAGGGTATAATGATTCGTCAGACCCGAATATAACAATCTTACTTGTTTTAGCTGTAAACGTATTTATAGGTCACTCTGTAAATATTTCACAAGTAATATTTACATTTGAATATATTTATTTAACTGATATGAATATTACTATTTGCTCATATGTCTGAAGATTTTTCAAATAAAACGAAAAATTATAATGTAAGAAAAACATAAAAATTAGTTTTGCAAATATTTATTACCTCCAAATTGCAATTTACAAATAAATCATAAAATACTTTACTAATTATAAAATAGTAACATAAAATGTATATTTAATGAATAATAACAACATTATTCTGTGTGACATTGTAATTGAATTTTTATTGTATTAAGAGCTTTTTAAATATTTAAAACACGTTTTGTTAAATATTCTATTATAAAAGAAATGAAAAAAAACGTATTATTTATTTACATTCATATTACGGGTGACCCTCTTTTAACGTTTTATGTACATACATACAAAAATTATATTTTTTTAAACAGTTTATTACAGCTGTTTTTATTATTAAATACTACATATTTATTATTTTTTTTTCTATTGTTTTGGTTTGCAAAATTATGCTTTGCAATATCAAGGTTAAGGTTTCGATTTTAGTATATTTCGCCGGCCATGTGCATGTTTGTGGAAAATTTAAGTAATGAGGTGAAAAAGTATACACAATTTTTATTTTTCAAATAATTTTAAACATATTATTAAAATTAATATGTAAATTAAAATGCTTTACCATGCAATGCACAAAGTACTTATTCATAGAAGCTAGGCATGCGAATTTAAATTGCATACCTTGTAAGTGCTATATCGGTTTATCTTCCTGGTTAAAAAATACTTCTACTTAGTAGAAAATATGAATAAGTAGTGGGACTTTTGTCTAGAATTTTACTATACTAAAAATTAATTAGGTGAATTAATAAATGCATTAGATACAGGTTAAATAGAAAATTTACAGCTTTAATTCAAAATCCTAGAAAGAATATATTTCCAGTCAACCTTGACTGTACTCAAAATGACTAAGTTAATCTCTCTTAAAGCAACATAAAGCATAGTCTCTATTAGAATGCATAAATATTGGGTGAATTAAATAGATGGCATATCTTTTGAACGCGGTTTTTGTTTTTAATAACTTAAATGTAATTTTCAAGGCTTATCTGTCATTTATTCTCACTTAGTTATTTAACATTATAGTTTAAACCATAGAGAACATAGAGCGGAAACTAGAAAAAAACTCAAGCAAAAAAATTACTCAAAATAATCACACATACGACTTTTTTTTTTGTTTTCACAGTTTTTTATAGAATACATTCTCACCACTTAGGTTTCTGACAACTGAGTTAGGTCTTTGACAGGAGAGTTTCCGCTCTATGTCTATTCTATATGGTTTAAACAACGTCTTTTTTTGCTTCGAAAATGTTGAATTTTTTACCAACAAAGCGTCATATGCGTCATATGCGTCATTCACTTCTTTAATTTGAAAACAAACAAAGAGATGGACTGTTTGGTTCAAAAGTGCTTATTTTGACACGGAAGACAAAGATCGCCCAGGCCAGCCAAAAAAGTTTTGAAGACTAAGAATTGGAGACATGAAGATTGTTGCCAAACCCAACAAGAGCTTTCAAAATGATTGGGAGCTACTCAATCAGCAATTTCAAAACGATTGCGAACCGCAGAACTCAGCAGGGAAATTGGGTACCGAGAAACCGCGAAAGACTTTGCGTGTCCGAAATGATGTTTTAACGCAATAAAAAAATAATTTCTGCACCGAATCATTGCATGCGATGAAAAATTGTTCCATTGCGATAACCCGAAGCAATAACATGTGACATTTTGTTCCCATAAAATGTCCATTTCCCTCGAAGGGAAAATTGCTGATCGTGATATTCCCATGAACTTGTCATTCACAACATATTTCATGTGAAATATTCAAACCTACCCTGAAAGACCTGTGAAATTTATTTTCGCATGAAATATCCATTTCCCTCGAAGGGAAAATTGCTATTGTTATATTCCCATGAACTTGTCATTCACAATAGTTGATTTTGTTCGTAACAGGTGTTTAATGTTTACAAAATTCCATCTAAAAATATCACAACACTGGGAATTTTTTCACGTGAACAAAGTTCATGAACGAAAAATGGGAAAAGAGAACATATTTCATGTGAAATATTGATTCGCGATAGAGGTGATTGTATGTGAAGCTCGGCCAACCAGCCGTATCGACAACAAAGCCAAATATCCATGGTATTTGGTAGGACCAAAAAGGTCCTATCTATTATGAGCTGCTGAAATCTGGCCAGATGAGCATAGGGGACCTGTACCGACGCAACTAATTCGTTTGAAACGAGCATTGGCCGAAAATGATCATGATACCTGTTATACCTGTTAAAAACTATTTAGAAAGAAGTGTTTAGGAAGTTTTGCCTCATCCGCTTTATAGTTCAGACCTTAACCCGTCCGACCGTTTCGATCGATGCAGTACGCTCTCTCTGGGATACGCTTCACTTTGGAACAGAGTAAACGACATCGGTTTGATTCCTTCTTGGCCTAAAAAAATAAGCAGTTCTTTCGGCTAGGAATTCATATTTTGCCAGAAAGATGGTAAATACTTTGAATAAATTTATATTGTACAAATGTTGCAAAATAATAGCTAACATTTGATAGTCATACACCCAATATAAGGACTGAGATCGAAAAAAACTTAACACACGTTTTTTTATTAAAACTTTTAACCCAAGTATTATTTAATTTTTTTTTTTTTTTGATCCAGTTACCTTTGAAAAGTATGTCAGTTGTTATGTTCATTTGTTTTTAATCTGATTAAAATGATTGGGCGGAAAAAAGTGCGTATTAAATTTATTAAATATTTTCAACAAAATCCAACTTGGTCCTACAAAAAGTTGGCCAAACAATCAAAGTCTGCCGTCAAACTGATTCCAATGTTATTAAACATTATCGGGAGAACTTGTCCGTTGATAGAAAAACTGGTTCATGTAGAAGGAATGGTCCACATGATGTTTCTAAGGCCCATAAATGGAAAGCATTTTCTAAAGAGCTCCCAACACATCCGGTAGGAAATCTGTCTGGTTAGCTTAGTACTCGGACTATTTGGTACGAAAAATTAAAGCCGATGCAGGTTTAATAACATACAAGGCTCAAAAAATTCCTGACCGGAACTCTGCTAAAAATTTTGAGGTCAAAGACAGAGCACGGAAATTTAAGTTAAATTTTATACAAAAAACAAGTAAGAAAGTCAAGCCCGACCATATAATACCCTACACCAAGTAAATGAGTAAAAATATTTTTCTTTTAAAATATCAATAATTTATATTTTTGAGTGATTTTCGGAAGTGGGCCTTATATGGGAGCTATGACCAATTATGGACCGATCACCATAAAATTAGGTCGTGTGATTTATATCTGGTGGGTGTTAGACTAATATTTTTGGGCGTTACAAACATCTGCACAAATGCATAATACCCTCCCCACTATGGTGGTAGGGTATAAATATACCTGCTGCATAATGGATGACAAAACGTACGTATGAAAAATTGTTTGCAACTTCCGGGTCAATATTTGTATGTTGCTGATTCTCGAGGTCCTTTTAGACAAGTTTAGCACCCAATAGCAAACAATTTACCCAAAAATTTCTTAGCATGACAAGCAATATGCAGTTACGGCAAAAGAAGCCAAACCTTTTTTACAAAGGGCTCTACAAATACCGAAATTTACATCATGGAATGTTTAAAAAAGAGGATGCATTCATTCATAAGATTTTTTAATGTGTCCACTTATTTTTGGCCTGATTTGGCATCATGTCACTATAGTAAGCAAGGTCTAAAGTGGTACAAGAACAATAATGTGGTATTTCTACCATGAGAGGCAAATCCTCCAAACTGCCTGGAGTTAAGGCCAGTGGAGAGATATTGGTGTCTTGTTAAAAGAGAATTGAAGAGCACAAAAAAGGTGTCCAAAAGTGTGGTAGATTTTAAACGGATATGGACTACCTGTTCGGACAAAGTGATTGATCAGTATTGATTAGAACTATAAAAATAATATTTTTTATAAATTGTTTCGATATCAGTCCTACTATTACAGTATTATTGTGAAATCCTCAGCAACCTTTGACCTTAATTTTTGTACAAATCTATATAACTATATAATAATTTTAAATAAATGATAAAAAGCTTGCTCTTGTAAGTATTAAATTAAACAAAATAAATCTATAAAATAATTCCCATATAAATGTTTTATTACTCATACAAACTAATTAGACATATTGCTCTGATTCCCAGGTGTTCATTACACTTAGGCTTAACAGCCTTTAAAAGGACGTTAAAGTTTCATTTCGTAAACGGACACACACGTTTTAAAATATTCTATACGAATAGAAAAAAACAAAACTACTTATACTTATAATATAATATAAAACAAATATACTTATATGTGTCGAATGGTTAGATGGATGGGAATTGTCCTTGAAAAAGCAGTTGTTGGTAAGTAAAAAAATTAATATTTCCTTAAAGATATTGTATATATGATTGCTCGTAGTTTCTAAGAAAGTATACTTTTATATGTAAAATGAGTGTAAGATTTTCTAGCCACGTTTGTTTGACAAAGAAAATACTAACCAAAAAAAAGTATGGAAGTGCGTAATTATGTCAGGGAGTGTGTTGGGGGTTATAAAATTCTTGGAATTGAAATATGTAGTTAATAAGGGGAAAGAACGTATGAGAATATTTAAAAATGGCCCTGAAAAATATAGACATTGGCATTAGCACTCAGGGTTGTGTATATTTTTGTTTAAAAAATCGATGTATGTATAATCCTTAACCATTTTCAACAAAGTTCATATTTTTTAAGAATTTCTTTTTAGAACCTCATACACAGATCGGTGGTCTGGTTAAAATTTCGCTTTAATTTTTAACATTTATGAACCTATTCGAATAAATGACGCTGGAAATGGAATAACTTTGGTGTTATATCTTAAACATTGTTATATGTATCAAACAAGTCCATAAATTATCTTGAAGTTGACAAATTTTTTTTTCAAATTGTTTAGGTTGAAAACAGGTCAAATGTTAACTCGTCATACAAAATAATTAGCCCAACTACAAAAACCGAAAGGTCAATTTTAAAGCCATAAATTCGACTATTATTTTAAATAAATTCAATGGAAATGAAAACAGAAACAACTATTTCAAACAGGCTTTAAATTGGTCAATAAGCATTATTATTGGAATTCAAGTTGTTAGCAAGTGTAATTCAAGCCAAATGCTGTTGGTTTGAAAAGTATCAAATATTTTCAAGTTTAAAACATATTCACATTTGCATTTAAGTAAAATTCCAACATAATCACCCCTATCGGCAATAACATGTGAAATTTTGTTCCCATGAAATATCCATTTCCCTCGAAGGGAAAATTGCTATCGGGAATATCACGATGAAGTTTACATTCACAATAGTTGATTTTGTTCGTAGCAGCTGTTTATTGTTTACAAAATTCCATCTAAAAATTTCACAACAAGGGGAATTTTTTTCACGCGAAAAAGTTGATGAACGAAAAAAGGAAAAGGGAAAATATTTCATGTGAAATATTGATTCGCGATAGGGGTGAATGTTCAATGTTCATAATTTATTATTTTAAAATATTATTTTAAAATAACCTAACGACCACTATTTAAATTGGCTATAATCGGTACATGATTTCATGTAGCCCCAATTGAAATATCCATTCGGAACAAGGACAATAAATCTCTTATAAATACTGATATCGATTTTAAGCACAAATTACTGGACTTTCACCAACACTCTGATGCACAGCTTCGATATTGATATTTAGCATCATCAATTGAAACAATATCCCTGCATTTTTCAATTAATCTTTCTGACAAAGTTATTTCATACGAAATTTTTAAAATGTGGCCGCAAAAGTTTCGTTATATTTGAAATATCACCCAACAATGAAAACGCTTTGTTCTCTCCACTTTCATGAACCCTAAACTGTCAGCTGTCACACTATTTTTTAAGTTTGCAACACTCCACAATTAGAGGAGAATGCAAATCTTGCATGAAATAAAATTTTTTTGAAAATAAATCTTGATAAAACGTGGGCGTAGCCAAAGAGCATTCGAGTTTAAGTAATAAAAAATAGGCCCTACAAATGTTCCAAGGGTGGCGCTATTAGGGCTCAAAGTAGGTTCAACATGTAAAATGTTTAAACATGTGCCATTTTTTTTGTTTCCCATCACATTTAAAAGATTTTTATAATTTTGGAAAGCGATCGGCTAGTTCTTGAAAAAACATGCGTGTGCTATTTATCTCTTATAATTTCCGAGTTATAGGTATTTGCTTTTTTAAAAATATAGGACGTACTTTTTGACCAAATGGACTAGAATTTAGACAATTAAATTACCATTAATATACAAAAGATTTCAGAGCAATATAAATTACGGATCCAAAAAAAAACGATTTTCAATATAAAAATTAAAAACTCTTAACTCTTTTTTATTATTTAAAAAAAACATAAGAACATATAAAATTGATTAATTTTTTCTGTAAGTTAGCTTTACGGAGAAGATTTTGATATAAAACACATGTCCTATTTTTCAAATATGTCTCCACTACGCCCTTCAGAATTTGTTCTATTTTTTATCAAAATTTCAACATTGGGCCACATGTTCTAAAATCCCAAAGCTGGGATCAGAAAACCTTGATGTGTTCCCTATTTATCCCCAAAGTATTTTCCCAGCCCTGCAAGAAACGTGGACCTTATGGTCAATATTGTAAAATATAATATTTTTGGGATTTTCGTTCCATTTTTTTTTGTGGGATTCCCTTTGACCAAGTTTTTTTTACACTTTATTATTTAGAATGACAAATTTAAAAAATTTCAAAAATATTGCACTTTTTGTAAATTGCCGAAAATCTTCGTCACTGGTCAAAATCACTGGTTTAGACTATCTCATTCGTACTATTTTCACAAATTTTTGACAGGTACTTATTCGAATACATTTCTATATTTGTTATACCCTTCACCATCGTGAGAAGGTTATATATAAGTTTGTAATTTCCAAAATATAATTTTGCGACCCTATTTTGGATCCTTATAGATATTGGAGTCGATTAAGCCATGTCCGTATGTCTGTCTGTTGAAATACATTTTCTGAAGACCCCAGATATCATGCTTTCGATAAAATCTAACATTATTGCCTGAGTTAAGCGTCACTTTGGATGCGATTCAAGCCACTGTGCGACGTATATAAGACCATAGTAAGTTGGACCTACAATGGGTCAAAATCGGAAAATATTTTTTAACCGGAAAAAAAAATTAAAAAAAGAAAAATTTTAAAAACAATTCGAAAATTTTTTTTTTCCAAATTAAAAAACTACTTTGGAAAAAAAAATTTCTTTACCTAAAAATATTTAAAATTTGTATTTTGAAGTATAATTTGGTGAAGGGTATATAAGATTATCTTACTTGTTTTAAAATAATATAGCTGGTCCAATCTAACCAAATTCGAATTCTAATATTTTGAAAGACATAATCTCACCATTGTATTGATACGTTAACAGACTAAGGTTTGGAATGTAATGAATACAAATTGTAGCATTGAATAATTCCGCAGCATCTTGTGGAATGTCTAATTTTGAATGTTAAAATATAAAATAAAGATAAAAAAGAAAATGTACACCTCTTGCTCAAAGTCTCTGCAACTGCATCTTGGCCTCGTTTTGAAAACCAAATTGTTACTAACAATATCCTTTCACTAGCATTGACAAATCACATATGATCATACAAATTTTGGAATATTTGGGATTTTTCATAAAAAGTTTCTGAACAATAAGAATACAGCTCAAGTTTATTGGTAACAGGTTAGGTTAAAAAGGCCACTTTTTTACCTTCAAGTTAGAATTCATGACAAATACGTTTTAATTAAGTAAGTAGTTGTCATTTTCACTAACTTTATTATTCCTTGCTCTGTTTATGACAAAAAAAAACATCTTTAAATATAATCAAATTAAAATGATTGGAAATCACAATAAAGTGTTGCAAACAACTACTATTTCTGACATGTGAAATTTAATTTCAAGGTCTCAGATTTATTTAATGTAATTTTGATTAAATATTACAAACGTTTTGCAATAACAGCAAATATATACATATACTATTGTAATTAAACAAACCTGATTCATTAGAAATAAAACCCAATTCTTGTATCAATTGATCTTTGTAAGTAGACTAAGAGCTACGTATACACTGTTGTCAGATTGTCAGAAAAATGCTCTGAAAATGGTTAACATAACCATGAGAACTTATGTTGAAACATTTGGGTGTTAACCATCTATTGAACATTTTCTGACAACTTTGTAAGAATATGACAATCGTGTATTAGAGGCCTAAAGCTATGTGTACACGGTTGTCAGATTGTCAAAAAAATGATCAGAAAATTGTTAACACAACCATGATAACTTATGTTTAAACATATGGTTGTCAACCATTTATTAAACATTTTACTGACAACTTTGTAAGATAAGACAACCGTGTATCTGAGGCCTAAGATCTACAGTGGGTATAAGCTGAAAATTTTAGCCCCCCTGTTAATTTACCTACTCCAAAAGAACTTCCCTATTTTCGCAAATATTTGTTTATATATCTTTTTATGAATTGAAGTATTTATCACCAGTTTCTCTATTTTAAACAATTAACATCAAAAATTTCTATAGTAACAATAAAACTGTTTGTAAGAACTATATTGTAGTTTTTTTTATTTATTTTTTTTTAGATGTTTAAATGTTTACTTTTTCTAAATACACTTAAGAAAAAAACAATAACGCTCACTCAAAAGACAAAATGTAAATATCACATTTAGCAATATCAGCGTACTTTGTTAAGTTTTTCATTATCTTAAAACGATAAAAAAAACAACAACGACTGCAACTTAAAATAATATTTATAAAATAAATGTGAGAGTTGAATTAAACAAGAAAATTGAGACAAAAAAAAACAAGTAAAAGTGCCATGATTTGGCAGTGCCGAAATTTATATACGCTTCAGCTTTAAGAAAAATATTGAAAACAATTTTTGGTGAAAAAAAAATTGCGGTGAAATAATGGAGGTAATCACTAGTTTTTGCTTATATCTCAGTCATTTGTGGATCGATTTTCCTGATTTTAAAAAGTAACCTAAGTTAGACTATAGCGGATAAAATGATGTATCAATGATGTATGTAAGTTATTTTATGGATTCGAAAAGTTGATTTCAACGTACAGACGATAGTCAAGGCTATATCGACACCGTTATCAATCACTTCATGGGGTCGCATATGAAAAGTATGGAAATTACAAACGGAATGTTAAACTTATATATACCCCTTGTCACTTATGGTAAAACATTACAGTGTATTTTGCAAGATGTTAAAAATCAAGATAAGATTGTGCTCGTGTGTGTTTTTGTATGAATTGAAAGTAATTAGATCGTTTGGTGACATTCTGTAAAAAATGTATGACAAATCGTATGACAAATAATTAAGAAAAACAATAAAAAAAAGAACAAAACTATGCTAACATTTAACTAATGAATAACTGCAATTGTTTGTTTGTCTTTTTTTTAATTTTTTATTTTCCTATTAATGTTCGAATTTTGACACCTTTTTTTCTAATGAATCAGGGTTGTTCAATTCCAATAGCTGTATATGTATGTATTTGCTTTGTGAATGTGCTGTTTTTGCAAAACATTTGTAATATTTAATCAAAATGACATTAAATATGTCCGAGACCTTGAAATTAAGTTTCACATGTTACAAATAGTTGTTTGTAACACTTTACTGTGATTTCCATTCATTTTAATTTTATTATAGTTTAAGTTTTTTTTTTTGTCATAAATAGAAGAGGGAAAAATAAGGTAGTGGAAATGACAGCAACTTAATTAAGGGGTATTTGTCATGAATTTAAACTTGAACGTAAATGAAGTGGCCTTTTTAATCTAACTTGTAGTTACCAATGGAGTTGAGCTCCTTATATTTGGAATCACTATTCTGTTTACTTATTCCCCAGAACCTTTTTATGAATAATCCAAAATATTCAAAAATTTTACAATATTGAAGATCATATCGCTGGCTTAACATGCAAAGGCTAAAAGTCCACTTTTTTTTAGAAATTGAGATTTTAATGCACAATAAGTAAAAATACATCGATTACAAAGAAAAAAAATTGCATTTATCTCGCTTTTTGTTGCGGTTTTGTAGTGATGAGCAAAAGCGCTTAGTCCAATTTATCACAAGATTTAATTAAGTCCCTATAAAAAGTACAGTTTAACCAATTCTTTAAAATTAAATCAATGACATGTATTAAAACAAGTAAATGAGCAAAATCATTTTTCTTTTAAAATTTCAATAATTTATTTTCGGAAGAGGGTCTTATATGGGAGCTATGACTAATTATAGACCGATCGGCATGAATTTAGGTGACATGTTTTCCGTATATATAAAACTTATTTAGAGCTAAATTTGTGTAGATACCTATATGAATTAAACATTTATGACGGATAAGGTATTTCGAGAGGACATTTGTATGGGAGGTAGGGGAAATAATGGACCGATTAGAGCCAGTTTCAGTAGACTTAAAGAAGTGTATGTAGTACCACATTTTATCGAAATATCTTCAAAATTAATCGACTCATAAAGTGATTCTGAGTCTATCGGTATAAGTTAAGGTGGGTTTACACTAATATTTTTGGGCGTTATAAACATCTACACAAACGCATTATAGCTATATTCGGCGGTGCCGAATGTTATATACCCTTCACCAAACTGTACTTTAAAATACAAATTTTAAATATTTTTAGGTATATAAAATTTAAATTATCTTATATACCCTTTTTAAAAAAGTTTTTTCCAAATTTTTTTAATTTTTTTTTTTTTGGAAAAAGAAGTCAAGAACATTTTTTTGACGAAAAAAAAATTCGGGTTAAAAAATATTTTTCCCGATTTTTACCCATTGTAGGTCCAACTTACTATGGTCTTATACACGTCGTTGCAAAGGTCATTGAAATATCTATCATTAGATATCCATATTGTCTATATTAATGACTTAGTAATCCAGATATATGTAAATCTAAAATAGGCCAAAAATCGAGGTTGTCCCAGTTTTTTACTTATATCTCAGCCATTTGTGGGCCGATGTTGTCGATTTTAATAGCAACCAGCCGGAAGAATTCCCGATATATTGATGTATGAACCATATATGTAAGTTATTTGGGTGCAACGGAAAGTTGATTTTAACATACAGGCGGACATGGCTATATCGAATTCGTTATCTATAACGAGCCCCCAAATAACTTTCATAACCGATTCATAGATTAATATCTCCGGAATTCGTCCGGATCGGTTGCTATTTAAAATCGAGAAAATTGGTCCACAAATGGCAGAGATATAAGGAAAAAACCAGGACAACCTCGATTTTTTACCTATATCTGGATTAATAAGTCATTAATATAGATAATATGGATATATAATGATAGATATTTCAAAGACTTTTGAAACGACGTATATAAGAAAATAGTTAGTTGGATCTACAATGGGTAAAAAAAAAATTGTTTTACCCGAATTTTTCTTTCACCAAAAGTTTTTTTTCGATAAATATTAAAAAAAAATTAAAAAACAAACAAAAAAAATTTAAAAAAAAACAATTCGAATTTTTTTTTTTTTTTTGCTTACCTAAAAATATTTAAAATTTTTATTTTGAAGTATAATTTGGTGAAGGGTATATAAGATTCGGCACAGCCGAATATAGCTTTCTTACTTGTCTTTATTTTATATGTGAATATTCAAAATTAGGCAGGCACGAGATGCTGTGGAATTTCTCAATGCTACAATTACGATACATTATTCTCCTAACCTTATTCTTTAAAAATGAAATGTTGAGGTTGTGTCTTTCAAAATACATAATAGAATTCGAAAACAAAATCGTATTTCTCGGCAAACCGTAAATTTGCCACGTCTCTGTTTGATATTATTTTAAAAATCAATTCATTATCAACTTTCTGAGATGTTTTCATGTAAGAAATACCTTTTATTAAAAGGTAAGTTTACATTGTTATGCAAGTAATAATGATCTGTCAACATTTTTTGTAGAATAGTACAAATAGGATACCTAATTTGTTGTGAATCCATTTAACATTAAGAGAAAATTCGGATACAAGTTTTACTGTCAGTCTTTATTTCTTTAAATTTTCCAAATAAAAACAAACTAATCTTATTGGATCAGGGATGACAAACAAAACGCACTAACATCTATCAAAGTCAAACCACTTCTCATCAATATTTGTAGGCAAACAGATGATATTTCATTTTATTTCCTCTTCCTAAAATCATATCATCTAAAGCCAGGTTAAAATATTTTGATCAAATATCTGTATTTCTATTATGAACTTTTTAATAATTTGGGGGAGGTGTAACGAACAAGTATTTCAATTTCTGTGCTCTGTATTTGGCCACTAAATTTTTAGCAGAATTCCTGACAGGATCTTTTTGAGCCTTGCATGTTTTTAAACTAGCATTGACTTTAACTGCTTTTCTACCGGAAGTGATAGGAGCCCTACTGTTTAATATCATTGGAATCTGTTTGACGGCAGACCTTTGATTGTTTGACCAAGTTGGGATTTGTTGTAAATATTCAATAATTTAAATACGCACTTTTTTCTGGTCACTCATTTTAAGCAGATTAACAACAAATGAATATAATTGGCATTAAACATAATGGCCCATAATCATAAACCATAATCTTTTTAAAAACAACTTTAAAATAAAAACCTGCTTTTTATTAATTTGCAACCATAGTCAAAATTAAAGTATGTTTTAAATTGAATCGACTTTAACTGGGTGCCACCGCAAATGTAGAAAATGTTTTCATACAATATACAACAAAAAACAGACAAGTGGCAACGCTGAACAGCTGACATACAAAATTAAAAAAAAAATCCAAAAAACGTAAACAATAAAAGTAACCGGGACATCTTAAGAAAGAAAGTTGTTTGTTGTGGAAAAATGGAAAAGATATGATTAATATCAAAATTACGATATTTTGGTACTAATTTTAT
The DNA here is from genome assembly GCF_958450345.1 of Calliphora vicina. NCBI lineage: Eukaryota > Metazoa > Arthropoda > Insecta > Diptera > Calliphoridae > Calliphora > Calliphora vicina. The sequence continues at coordinate 13,354,130 of NC_088783.1, read as the reverse complement.
TGATAACTGTTCAATAATTGCAAAATCTCTACCAATATCTTGTAACTTAAAAATTTTTTACTTTGTGACGAACTTTTTTTTTCGGCGAAGAATAGCTGATGCTGTTGTTAAACGAGTTAAAAACAACTTCAGCTAGTTTCATATTTAGAGTCGACTTCAGCGTCAGAAGTATACTTTAACCTGTCTACGATAGACCTAAAGTCCACTCTTAAGTAAAGTAGAGTTTAATTCTCTTAAATGTACTTTATTTTTGACTATGATTATGGTCCAATAACTGTCATGCTTTACAAAGGTAACTTGATCTAAAAAAAATCAAATAATACTTGGGAATTTTTGATCTCAGTCCTTATATGCTATACAAAGTTCAACTTTAGACTTAAATTTCTCAACAACTGCTTAATTGATTTCAATGAAATGAAAAATTCAAGAAAATATCTCTCCAAATACAAAAAAAAAATCTAAAATATCTCTATCGATTGAAAAGTTACAGAGAAGATCTGCGATCTACTGAAGCCTAATGATTATACACAGCGCTGACAGTTAGTTTAATTGATTTTTGAACATCAACAGGTTAATGTTCTTTGTTAATCGCCAACAGAGGGTTGCGTGATTGACATATGATTGTCGAAAAAAATGCATCCACAATGTGTCACTGTTTGATGCGGATTTTGGACTGGATAAGCCTGTTTTTCTTTTAATGAATGTGATTTTATCTATACGACTTAAGGGTAAGAATTTAAACATCTTTTAAATACTCGTATTTGTTACTGAAAAAACCAAGTTTTTTTCTCTTTGATTGCTGCTTTAGAAAAATGTCTTTAGTTAAGGTCTTTAATAAGTATCCAATATAGGCATGACACTATGCATTTAAATCGCCCACCATCCCTTCAAATTTATAATCAAGTAATTAAATTGAGTTTTTATATCGACTTGACATTGAAGTTTTGAAACAGAAACCAAAACAATGTTATGTAAATTCAAATAAAGAAAATAATTAAAATTGTTTGCTGTTATAGTTCATTACTACTGGTACATAACGAGTAACACATTATTGTACAATAAAGAAATGAATAGTTACTCGTACATAAGTATAACCCAGTTGACCAAATCGTCGTAGAAGACATTGACATTTGACGATTTATGTGAGTCATTTCTTATATTAAATTGCACTTGGTGACGGGAGTGGAAAAAATGATATTTCTACCCCCCCCCCCCAAAAAGTTTTCTTTTTTAAATCTAAATTTTAATTTATTTTCACCACCCCAAATGGTTGATTTGGATCCGCGGCTGATCAAGATATATGTTCATTATTATTGAAAGAGACATTATCTCTCCTTAACTCATTTCGCGACCTTTTTTCGGCAATGTCGTTGTCCTGGCTGTCCCTCATATGTCTTCGAGGACTATACATTGTCGTGCACCTATCATTGAGGATGTCTTGAAGATGTGGCCAACTGGGATATAGTTTAGTAAACGTACGAGTACATTGTTTTAAGTTTTAAACAAAATTCGTGAAAGTATTTCACTCTTTTTTTTCACAATTATGATTCGTTTTATTTAGGGAAATGTTTGTAAGTAAATATAAAGCACACAACACACAAAAATGTTGACTGTTTTATGAACCAAAGTCAAAGAAGAGTAAAAAAATATCAAGACAAGAAGTAAATTGAAATGAGGTTTTAACATACAAACTATAACTATAAACACTATGAATTATTGTATGAAGTACAATGGTAAAGTATTATTTCTATATTTTTGTATTTAGTGAACATATTTTAAGTTTTTTTTTGTTTTTTGCTTATGTTGAGCTGTATTCGATCCCCCAAAAAGTGATGTCATTTGGTTTATTTTCGCGTTTGGTGATGGTGTTGTAAACTGAAATCCCTCTTGACTTTAAAAAATTGTTCGCTTTTCTGTTTGTATGTATTTGAAATTGTTTTTTTTTCAGTACAATTCATTTAGCATTGTTAACCTCTGGCTTTGGTATTGTATATTTAAAAACAAATACTCTGGGTATACATTTCACATATTGACAATGACATGTATGAATTTATTTATTAACGTTTAACCAGACAACCCTAAACGACATTGAATTGCTGATATTCTCATCATTTTGAATGTTTTATTTTATTGCAGATAATATTAAATAGGGTTCATGTACGATTGATAAAAATCTTAAAGAATTTATAAAATAAATAAAACATAATTCACATGAATTCAGGTCGCACAAAAGTTTAATTATCTAAAAAAGTTAGGAAATAATATAAAGTTAAGGTTTATTTAAATATAAACAAAAAACGACTAAAATATCATTGGATTTAATAATTGCTTCGTTGGAAATCTATAGTACGATAGTTCTGTCAACTGCACTGCATATGTTAGGATAGGTTGAGTAGAGATGCGCTCTGGATTAAGTGTTATTCTAGGTTAAAAACCTAGTTTCCACAATACAATTTCTTAGTGATTTCAATCAAAACTCCTAAGATATTCCAGTTTTAGCAAGGTATCCAAGTTTTCATTTATAATTACTCTAAATGCAGGACAGTAGCGCATATAATGTTCCAGTGCCCTTCAACTATGTGTGTCCAGTTAACACGTGAGGCCCCATTTTCCCAATCTGGTTATTTTTTTATCGTGACGATATACTCACAGTTTTCATACAAAAATTATATTAATTGGAAGTATATCGTTACGAAAAACGATAACCAGAGATTGAGAAAATGGGCTTAATTCTAGTCTTCTCAGTATTGGCCTATTCAGAATCTCCTTTGTTCAGGTTTCGTCAAAGGATATTAGACGATCTGCCGACTGTAAAGTTCTGCTAGTTTCGTTTATTCATCCTTAATACTTGTCCGACTTCTCGATACTGCCATGACGGCTTGGGACCCATATTATCTTAAGATGTTCGAAATTATAATATGAGTTTATTTCACGAACATTGTAAAATGTTTTGGAAATGATCATGAGTTAGGGTTTTCGCCTCCGTAAAAATAAGAGTTGGAGTTTCGTTCTCAATCCTCTTTGTAATCGCCATGATCTCAGCATGATCTCTGAAAAACAGTATTATGTTTTAGTAAACGAAATTAATTTATATTTCGGCTTTGTTTGTCGAAACACATATATCGAATCCTTGGATATTCCTTAATCTCGTTACTTCATCTCATTCTTCTCCATCTGGTATTATAGCGATACAGTTTATTTTGACATATTCTGTTTGATTTCTGTCATACTGGCACGGATCCAGGTCAATAAAGTAAAATCTATTTTACATTTTTTAATTTTTTGTAAGAATACTTTTCGGTATTGGGGGGATTTCCTATTTTCCGTCCCTGAATCCGCGCCTTCTCTGATAAGACATTAATTATCCTTTGATATCTGAGTGCATGGTCATTTATCAGACATTGAGGAGTTATTCTCTATTGCTGGATATGTTAGAATCGGTGGTAATGCAATCGGGTATAGCCAGTGTGTTAACTTCGGGTTTGTTCCCCCATTTCGAACCCATCGCTTTTCTGTTTTTTCTACTCTGCTATCATTGTGGTCCTTCCAGTATAGTCTACAATCGACCCTCCTATTACCATCGATATAGTTGCAGAAAAAGCTGCTTCATATTTCATGTCTTTGTGTTATTTAAGAGGTATTCTCAAAGGATGACCACCAAAATATAGCTGGATTCTTTAGAATCGGTCGTAGTACAATCTGGTATATCCAGTGTGTAATTTTCGGGTGTATTCCCCCATTTCGAACCCATCGCTCTTCTGCTTTTCCTGCTCGGCTATCAATGTGGTCCTTTGAATGCTCAAATTTCCGCCTTATCCAGGTTTACATTTAATCTTCCTCTCTCTCTAGTCCAATTTTAAGACATCTTGGGGGGCTTCCTTTGTCGCTTAATATAAATTTTGGGTTACAATTGTTAGTAGACAATTCATGGTAGTGATTAGTGATTAGCAGGGAAGATAAAATAATGCCTTATGTGATTCCTCTGCATACTGTCACTTATTTGCCTCACAATTTATTCCAACATGTGACCTATCCAAGCTGTTATGTCCAAGATGGTTCAATTTGCCGTAGGAAATCGATGGCAAAACCTTATTGAAAGCTGCTTCTATATCAATGAATATAGCTATACCAAGGTTTATGCGTCTATATGCTTTTGGCAGAAGAAGACCCTTGCTTCTATCCATAATATTGGTGAGAATGTATATTTTGTGGAAGTAGTAATAATATTTGCCAGTTGCTTTCAATTAGGTCAATACTTTTCTGAAGGAGAGCCGGGGAACTACCATACGCTTCATTTACTATTTGAGTGATTAGGATTATATTACTTTTGGTGTTTCTTTCCTTAGAGTTTGGTTCTTCTGTATCCTCCATGCTTTAATTAATATTCCTTACATCTCTTCCTGATAGGAGTATATGTACTGCTAGGTCTTGACTATAATGCGGGTGAGGCGAAACTTTATTATAACAACTTCATTATAAATAGTTTTTTACAGATATTGCAACATGTGGCCGGGCATTGTCATTATGTACAGGTTCCCTGTTATGGTCTGGTCAGATATCAGCAGCTCATAATAGATCATATCTAATTTTGCTCCCAACAAATACAGAGAATTACCTTAGCGCCATGGATATTTAGTTGTCGTTTCGGCTAGTTGGCCGTGCTTCACATACGATCTCTTACGTTCCGGAATCTATTTTTCATCGATTGGTATTATTTTATAGCGTTTGAACATCATTTCGGACTTACCAAATCGTCTTTCAAGGTCTCTGGGCTTCAATTCGTACCCAATTTACCTGCTTTTAGATTAATACTGCTGCTCGCAAACGTTTTGCTGCTTGAGTAGCTCCCAATGATTTTCCAGGCTCTTGTTGAGTTTTACAACAATCTTCATGGAGTAATGCCTTCAATTCTTAATCTTCTATGAAGCCTTATTGAAACAGCATATAGCTACTCCCTGAATACGTCTCAGAGAGTATAGCCAATAATTTAATTATTCACTATTTATTGAAATATCAATAATTGTATTAACAATTACAAAGATAATTGCCAACATTTTAAATATTTTATAAATAATTCAAAGAAAGATAACACAAGCTTGTTATATTTTACATAATTGCATATTGATGTCTGTCTTACTGGTTAATAAATTCAATTATTTATGAATTATTTAAAATTTAAAACAAAGTTAGTTGTTACGAAAACTTGTTGTTACTTCTGCTATTATAAGATCATTTTGATATTTTCTATAAAAACCTTTAATTAAATGAAAATTGCAACAAAAAAAGTTAAAAAAATAACTAAAAAAATTATTTTTGCATAAATTATAAACTAATAGAATCACGAAAAGAATCTGTGTTGATAGAGAGCGTGCGAGAGAGAGAAAGAGTTATAGCAACAAAGGGCTGTAATTATTTTCTATTCACAAACACACGCTTTTATGCCTCGCATTTTATTCTAAACAATTTTTATTAATTTAAGATTGTTAGAAAAAAATCTCAATTGTTATTAATATTAATAGAGAATCTGTTTCGGATTGTTTGTCTTCAATTGAATGTAAAAATTACAATATGCTACAAAATTAATTAAGTAGCAGTATTTCAAGATTAGAAATAAAAATGAACATCTTGTCCGCATATTTAAATTGTAAGCAAAGTTCCTAGGAATGATATCTGCAAAGAGTTTATTTCAAATATGTACGAATACAACGAATTTTTAATGTCTAGCATCTGAAAAGCTTCATTCGTGGTAGAATTTTGACTCCGTGATCTACAATATCTCATAGGGTTTTCTGTAAGAGGTCTGATTGAGCGAGCAAATCATACCTTCTTAGATTGTAACCATTCGGTTACATCCTTAGAGGTGTGTTTGCAGTAGGGATGCCAATCCCGAAATCCCGATCCCGAAAATCCCGGGATTTTTCGGGATCGGGATTTCCCGAATCCCGGGATTTGTGAAAAAGAATCCCGGGATTTTTCGGGATTAACAAATCCCGAAATATTATGAGATTTTTGATATTTTAGGAAGATTTTTGAAGCACCCAAAATACTTAGAAAGCTAAATTTCAGCATATTTTTTATAATACTAATCTCGCTTCAAATCCAAACGCAGACAGATTTTTTCATTTGAATCGGAGAGCCTGTTAATGCACGTCTCCCTTGCATTAACAGGCTTTTACACAATTTACACTTTTACGAAATGTATGTTCAAGTTATTTTCTAAAGGGGACTAGGGGCAAATGTAGCCCGATTTCCGCAGTACTTTACAGTATAATTTCAGAGTATTTACAACTTATTTTGTGCAAAATTTTGTAAGGATTGCCGCATAATCAAGATATTTATGACTGCTCAAACAGTACTCCGGGGGACAATTGTATGGAGCTAGGGGAAATCATGGACCATTTTATTTTAATTTAACGCATTAGTTTTTGATTAGTTATGTTTTTACTTAAATATATTAATGATATAATAGTTTTTATTGTTGAATTTGATGTTTTTGACGTTTAACTAAAATCCCGAAGTCCCGAAAAATCCCGAAATCCCGAAAAATCCCGGGATCCCAAAAAATTCCGGGGTCCCGAAAAATCCCGAATCCCGGGATTTGTAAAACCCAGTCCCGTTTGGCATCCCTAGTTTGCAGTCATTGTCGTACAGGAATCTCCAAACTAATGGCATATTTTCCTCAGCGTATGGATAACATCGTTTAAAATGGATCGATATCCGACTCTAGTCACAGTATGTGGTTTTTGCTTCGAAAATGTCGAATTTTGTGCCAACAAAGCGGCAGTTTTGCTTTATTTCTATAATTTGATTTGATGCTAAACGAAGTTTATGCTGAAAGTGTTTCATCGGTTTCAACGTGCCAGATATGGTTTGTGCGGTTCAGAAGTAGTGATTTTGACACGGAAAACAAAGATCGCCGGTCAGCCAAAAATGTTTGAAGACCAATTGGAGCATTACTCCATGTAAAACTCAACAAGAGCTTGCAAAATCATTGGGAGCTATTCAAGCAATTTCAGAAAGTTTGCAAGCGGCATGATTCACCCAAAAGCAGTGAATTTTGTTACCATACGAATTAAAGCTGAGAGGTCTTGAAAGACGATTTGGTATGTTTGAAATGCTGCTTGAACGCTTTAAAAGAAAATCATTATTGCACCGAATCATTACTTGCGATAACCCGAAGCGTAAGAGATCGTATGTGAAGCCCGGCGAACCAGCCGAATCGAAACCAAAGCCAAATATCCATGGCGCTAAGGTAATGCTCTGTATTTGGTGGGACCAAAAGGATGCTTCTATTATTAGCTGCTGAAAATGCCCAGAATATGCGGCCAGATATGAAACCGTAATATTCCTTCATGACAACGCTCGACCACATGTTGCAATACCTGTTAAAAAGTATTTAGAATGAAGTGGTTGGGAAGTTTTGCCTCATCCGCTTTATAGTCCAGAACGCTCTTTCTGACATACGCTTCACTTTGGAACAGAGCTTCCGATATTGGCTTGATTCGTTCTTGGCCTCTAAAGATTAGCAGTTCTTTTGGCTCGGAATCCATATGTTGCCTTTCCACAGGCCGAAATTCTGGACAGTTGAGTGGATTTGCCTCTATAGTGGCATGATGCCACATGAGACCAGAAATATAAATATGGTCAGAATATGTATTTATGTGTTTATCGTGCCTAATGCTACACAAGAAACTTCTTGAGGAATTTAGTTTATTTTTTGTCCGGTATTGTTCTTTTTTACCTCGTCGATCATCCTCATAAAAATCTTGTGAAAAGTCTGCCAGTACATTAGTTTCATCATACATCGCTCAACAGATGTATTTTTTTTTACAAAATTGTACCTCGTTGTTTTGCTTCTAAGTTCTTTACCGAATTGCAATCTGGAACTTTCTGAACTTTATACGACTTCCCTCTTCTTTCTCTTGCCTCTCTCTCCTATAAACCCAGACTTGCGGCAAGAAAACTTGTTCTGTGTAAAAGCAGACTAACGTGATTAAGAAATTAATAATTTGTTGGACCAAGTTTTGGCTGGAATAGCGTGTATATGTTTTTTCTGACTCACTCTTTATAATGACTTTAACGTCCAATAACTCCTAAACTAAGAGAAAGCGCTTAGAGTGTTTATAATTAAGAGAGCTACCATCACAAAATAAATTATTAAAATTCAAACTGTTGTCATGATCTTGATTTATGCCAAAGTAACTTAAAACGATCAGTAAAATTTTGATAATACATAATTACAAAAACCTAAATCCATGAGGAACAACAGTTGAAGAGCCGCAGAACAAACGGTACTTTTTTGCTTATTTAAAATTTTTGGAAAATTGATTTTTCCAAGAAGATTTCAACTCAAATATTATAAAAAAAAACAATTTGTAAAAAAATCGAAAAAGTACATTTTGTTCTGGGGCTCCTAAGTTAGTCGAATTAAATGTTCTTTTGTCCACATTATTGCACGTTATACTGTACAATTTGGTTCTACAGCGATTAACTCACCTAGTAATACTGAAATCAAAATTAATGCAGCTAAAACATATATTTTAATGAGTGGAGTATTATAAATCATTTGAATTTAATGTGTGCGTTTGTTGGTTGGCATTGTTTTTGTTTTTAACGCTGTTGTTGTTTTACAATTGTTAAGTTCAGTTAAGTTTTAGTTTGAATTGGTAGCTGGCTGGAGCTGTGTTTAAGTTAGTATGTAACTACATATTGCTACTTCTTACCTTGTAATAGATTCGTTGAATGAAAACATGAATGAGGCATAAATTGGCCGTCGTAGACGACGGCTCAAGCGTCAGCGTCAACTTTTCGGCTACAACAACAACAACAATGGCAAAATATTAACAATTATTATTTAAGTTTTTTTGTTTACAACAATATTTATAAATAGGTAGTAGGTATGTGCCAGTTTTATTTTTTGTTTTGTTTTTTTTTTTTTGCTGTTTTAAATGTAAATTGTTGTTGTTTGAAAATACTTGTTGTTACATGTTGATGCTTTTATCTGATGGTTGTTGTTTTTTTGTTTGTTTTGCCACTCCAGCCTTATGATGTTGTTGTTGTTGTTGTTATTGGGTTTTTTGGCAAATTATGTATTAAGAGAGAGAAAAACGCAGCAACTCAATAATTGGCAATAATTAGAAATAAATTAAATTTTAACAGCAAAAAAATTATATATATTGTGAAATTATACATAAATGTTGCTGCCAATTAACTTTTTTTTATAGATGTCAATTGCATTAATTAATAAATTTTATTATGTAGTATTTATTTTTATTATTTTCCACACACTTTGTTATTTTGTATTTATTTTGTTATATCTTTCAAATTCACATTTGACGCACTTTATTTATTGACTCTCCCAAAAAACGAATTTCCAAAAACAAAAAAAAAACGGGAGTGAAAAATTTTATTATTTTGGCCTTAAACCGAAAAATGCAATTAATTTAGGCCATTTTTATTTATTTTATAATTATATTGCAGTATTAAATCTAATATTGTATTGTATTCCTAAACGTTTATTTTCTTCTTATTGTTTTAACTTAATTCAAATTCAAACAAGTATTAAACTAAAGTAAATATTGTTATTTATAAAAGCTATAAAAACAAAACAAAAACCGTAACAATTGTGGCGGCGACCCGTTTCATCACAACCAGACACTTTGAAACTCCGACGGCAACTGAATATGAAAACAAAACACATTCATTAAATTTAAGTTCAATTCACCTACAAAAGCAACAAACAATAATAAGCAACGAAATGAGAAGCTCTCCCAATTGTACACAACTTACTAAGTACAACAACTACAATAATCTGATGTAAGTACTACGTACGTACATATGTAAGTAACTGTGAGTCAAGACCTCATTACTCAGACGTAATGTTTCGTAGACCGGTCTTAAGGGCAGTGCCATAGAGAATTATACATAGAGACGAGACACTCCGATTTGTCAAACAAAAATACAACAAATCATATGTCTGATACAAAAACAAAATACATTGACTAGCATGTATTTTTTGTTGCCAGAGATAGGTTTTTGACAACAGAGTTAGGTTTCTGACAATTACGTCTCGTCTCTATGTTACCCTATGGGCAGTGCTGTTATAAAAAAATCGTGAAACTTTATAAAACTACGTAAAGACAAGAACATTTAATAGCAAGAGAGTTTAAGAATTTCCCGGATATTACTCCTCGGGAGGTTATCAATAACCTCAAATTGGAAATTAGTTCTCGAACTGTTAGTCGCAGGACAAATTAGACTGGTCTTGGTTGCTATCGACTCTTCAAACCCCCCTTATTTCTAACAAGTAAGAAAGTTATATACGGCTATACCTTATATAACCTTCAGACTTTATAAAACTACTTAAAGATAAGAAAATTTAATAGCAAGAGAGTTTAAGAAGTTCCCGAAAATGATTCCTAGGGAGATTATCAATAATCTCAAATTTGAAATTAGTTCTCGAACTGTTAATCGCAGGACAAATGTCACTGGTCTTGGTGAATATCGCCCCGCGAAAGAAAACGTCTTATTTTTAATAAGTATGAAAGCTATATTCGCATATGCCGAATCTTATATACTCTTCGCCAAAGTTAGATCTTAATCCCATAGAAAACATATGAGAAATTTAAGATCACAAAAAATGGACTCAAAATTATACCACAGCGGAGGCTTTATCAGATGCGGTTATAAGGTAATGGCAAAATACTTCAAAAGTGGACGTATCGTTTGACGTTAATAATATTTTTAATTTTAAAAGTGCTGCTGAAACACACCGATTGCTCACCGAAGGTTATGGTGAATGTGTTCCATCTGTTTCAAAGTGCGAGAGATGGTTTGTGGGGTTCTAAAGTGGTGATTTTGACACAGAAGACAAAGATCGGCCAGGCCAGCCAAACAAATTGAAGGACCAAGAATTGAAGGCATTACTTCATGAAACTCAACAAAAGCTAGCAAAATCATTGGGAGTATCATGCAAAGCATCATCCAAAAGCTGGGAAATTGGGTACCATAAGTGAAACCGTAATATTCCATCATGACAATACCTGTTAAAAACTATTTAGAATAATGTGATTGGGAAATTTTGCCTCACCCGCCTTGTAGTACAGACCTTGCCCTGTCCAAATACTATTTTTTTCGATCGATGCAGAACGCTTTCTCTGGGAGATTCACTTAAATATCTGAACAGAGTATTCGAAATTGATTCGCTCTTCAGTAAAAAAGTGGTAAAATTTTTGATGATCTTGACAAATCTTATTTTTTGGAAGGAATAAAACAATTAGAGTCTTTAGTATAAGACGTAGTCTTTACTATAAGACGTAGTCTTTACTATAAGACGTAGTCTTTACTATAAGACGTAGTCTTTACTATAAGACGTAGTCTATACTATAAGACGTAGTCTTTACTATAAGACGTAGTCTTTACTATAAGACGTAGTCTTTACTATAAGACGTAGTCTTTAGTATAAGACGTAGTCTTTAGTATAAGACGTAGTCTTTAGTATAAGACGTAGTCTTTAGTATAAGACGTAGTCTTTAGTATAAGACGTAGTCTTTAGTATAAGACGTAGTCTTTAGTTTTAGGTAGGTAGTTTGTTTTCCAAAAAAAGTTTCAATTGTATTGTCACCCAGTTCCGAGCGCAACAATTATATTTACGAAAAAGCTCCTGTACACATTTGTTAAGGAAAGCGTATTAGCTTATTCGTAACGTTTACGTTACAGTGTTTCTACCTTTAATAGATCATTATAGTGTTAAAACAAAGTAACTACTGTATAGTTGGTTGGTGGTAAGAAACAATGTCATTACAACAAATTTTAAGCAAAAGCAATTCAAGAGTAGTTAATATTTGTTATTTATTATTAATTAATTTCTCACAAGAACAGGGACAAAACAAAAATATTCTCAAATTAAAATTTAACAAAAAAAATTGTATATTAGATTTTTTGCGGGTTTTTGTATTTATTTTGTTAATAACTACTTGTTGTTTTTGTTATTTTTTGTTGTTCTTTATGGTAACAACAACACATGTTGATTTTGTAAAATTGCACTAGAAAAAAGCTTTTATCAGAGTAACACTAAGTAAGCAAAAAAGCTTTAGTTTGTATAAGAGCTTATTTGCTTTCTCAAATGTCGTAGGAATAATTAATTTACTTAGTACTACTGTACTTTTAAACAATAGATTTAATAATACTTTGTCATAGTGTCATATAGTCCAATATCGTGAAAATACTTTGTCACAATGTCATACCTTCCAGGGTCAAATTAGACCGACACACAGTAAAATTTTAAAGGTTTTTTCACCAGCAACGCATTTTATTTTATCAGTTAAAAAATTTGTCTGTTAATTATAAAGGATTTTTATTATGACATTTATCTATGACAGTACAATCGATGCCCGCCGAAATTTCGTGTTCGATGTTTGTAAATACTCGTTTAATCGAGAAAAGGAGGTCGATCTGTGATCGCTCATATTTCTTACAAAAAATCGATTTTTCATATAAAAAAATTCAAAAATCTAAAATCCTTAATAACTTTGTAAATAAGCGTTTAATCGATAAAAGGATGTCGATCTGTGATCACTCATATTTCTGGCCAAAAATCTATTTTTCATATAAAAAAATTCAAAAATCTAAAATCCTTTGTATAACTTTGTAAATAAATTCAAAAATATAAAATCCTTCATAATTTTGTAAATAAGCATTTAATCGAGAAAAGGAGGTCGATCTGTAATCACTCAATCTAAAATCCTTAATAACTTTGTAAACAAGCGTTTAATCGTGAAAAGGAGGTCGGTCTGTGATCAATCATATCTCTGGCCAAAAATCTATTTTTCATATAAAAAAATTCACTCATATTTCTGGTTAAAACCGATTTTTCATATGAAAAAATCTAAAATATTTAATAACTTTGTAAATAACCGTTTAATCGAGAAAAGGAGGTCGATCTGTGATCACTCATATTTCTGGTCAGAAACCGAATTTTCATAAAAAAAATTCAAAAATCTAAAATCTTTAATAACTTTGTAAATAAGCGTTTAATCGATAAAAGGAGGTCGATCTGTGATCACTCATATTCTGGCCAAAAATCGATTTTTCATATAAAAAAATTCAAAAATCTAAAATCCTTAATAACTTTGTAAATAAGCGTGTAATTGATAAAAGGAAGTCGATCTGTGATCTCTCATATTTCTGGTTAAAACCGATTTTTCATATAAAAAAATCAAAAATCTAAAATCCTTAATAACTTTGTAAATAAGCGTTTAATAGATAAAAGGAGGTCGATCTGTGATCACTCATATTTCTGGTCAGAAACCGAATTTTCATATAAAAAAATTCAAAAATCTAAAATCCTTAATAACTTTGTAAATAAGCGTGTAATTGATAAAAGGACGTCGATCTGTGATCACTCATATTTCTGGTTAAAACCGATTTTTCATATAAAAAAATTCAAAAATCTAAAATCCTTAATAACATTGTAAATAAGCGTTTAATCGATAAAAGGAGGTCGATCTGTGATCACTCATATTTCTGGTTAAAACCGATTTTTCATATAAAAAAATTCAAAAATCTAAAATCCTTAATAACTTTGTAAATAAGCGTTTAATCGATAAAATGAAGTCGATCTGTGATCACTCATATTCTGGCCAAAAATCGATTTTTCATATAAAAAAATTCAAAAATCTAAAATCCTTAATAACTTTGTAAATAAGCGTGTAATTGATAAAAGGAAGTCGATCTGTGATCACTCATATTTCTGGTTAAAACCGATTTTTCATATAAAAAAATTCAAAAATCTAAAATCCTTAATAACATTGTAAATAAGCGTTTAATCGATAAAAGGAGGTCGATCTGTGATCACTCATATTTCTGGTTAAAACCGATTTTTCATATAAAAAAATTCAAAAATCTAAAATCCTTAATAACTTTGTAAATAAGCGTTTAATTGATAAAAGGAAGTCGATCTGTGATCACTCATATTTCTGGTTAAAACCGATTTTTCATATAAAAAAATTCAAAAATCTAAAATCCTTAATAACATTGTAAATAAGCGTTTAATTGATAAAAGGAAGTCGATCTGTGATCACTCATATTTCTGGTTAAAACCGATTTTTCATATAAAAAAATTCAAAAATCTAAAATCCTTAATAACATTGTAAATAAGCGTTTAATCGATAAAAGGAGGTCGATCTGTGATCACTCATATTTCTGGTTAAAACCGATTTTTCATATAAAAAAATTCAAAAATCTAAAATCCTTAATAACATTGTAAATAAGCGTTTAATCGATAAAAGGAAGTCGATCTGTGATCACTCATATTCTGGCCAAAAATCGATTTTTCATATAAAAAAATTCAAAAATCTAAAATCCTTAATAACTTTGTAAATAAGCGTGTAATTGATAAAAGGAAGTCGATCTGTGATCACTCATATTTCTGGTTAAAACCGATTTTTCATATAAAAAAATCAAAAATTTAAAATCCTTAATATCTTTGTAAATAAGCGTAATTAATAAAAGGAAGTCGATCTGAGATCACTCATATTTCTGGTTAAAACCGATTTTTCATATAAAAAAATTCAAAAATTTAAAATCCTTAATATCTTTGTAAATAAGCGTTTAATTGATAAAAGGAAGTCGATCTGTGATCACTCATATTTCTGGTTAAAACCGATTCTTCATATAAAAAAATTCAAAAATCTAAAATCCTTAATATCTTTGTAAATAAGCGTTTAATCGATAAAAGAAGGTCGATCTGTGATCACTCATATCTGTGGCCAAAAATCGATTTTTCATATAAAAAAATTCAAAAATCTAAAATCCTTAATAACTTTGTAAATAAGCGTTTAATTGATATAAAAGGAAGTCGATCTGTGATCACTCATATTTCTGGTTAAAACCGATTCTTCATATAAAAAAATTCAAAAATCTAAAATCCTTAATAACTTTGTAAATAAGCGTTTAATAGATAAAAGGAGGTCGATCTGTGATCACTCATATTTCTGGTTAAAACCGATTTTTCATATAAAAAAATCAAAAATTTAAAATCCTTAATAACATTGTAAATACGCGTTTAATCGATAAAAGGAGGTCGATCTGTGATCACCAGGGAAACCAGAAATATGCTCTAAAAAAAGCGTTTTAAGCGCTTTAAATATGCAGTAAAAACTTTAAAATATGCTCTTAAAATTTTAAAAATATGCTCTTAAAAAAACAAACTTTTACATAATTTTTAACCAAAAAATATACTTTTATTTAAAAAAAATCAATACAATTCATTTCTAAAAAGGTAAAGTAACATAAAATAAACAAAAATAACATGAACTAAATAAAACTAGTATAACAAAAAACAAGTAAGAAAGTATGGTCGGTCAAGCCCGACCATATAATACCCTACACTAAGTAAAAGAGCAAAAAAATTTTTCTTTTAAAATTGCAATAATTTATTTTTTTGAGTGATTTTCGGAAGTGGGCCTTATATGGGAGCTATGACCAATTATGGACCGATCACCATAAAATTAGGTCGTGTGATTTATGTCTACATTAAAGTTAACTATGTTGAATTTTGTGTGTATACTAACATTTTTAAGGGATTTATGCAGGTTAAAGTGATTTTCGGAAGCGGGTCTATATGGGAGCTATGACTAATTATGGACCGATCGTAACAAAATTTGGTGACATGAATTTTGTATATATAAAACTTATTTGGAGCGAAATTTGTGTAGATACATAGATAAATTAAACATTTATGACCGATAAAGTCCAATTTCGAGGGGACATTTGTATGGGGGCTAGGTGAAATAATGGACCGATTTCAGGCAGTTTCAATAGGCTTGGTCCTTGGGTCGAAAAAGTAATATGTACCAAATTTGATCGAAATATCTTCAAAATTGCGACCTGTACTCTGCGCACAAGGTTTACATGGACAGCCAGCCAGCCAACCAGACGGACGGACGGACGGACGGACATCGTTTAATCGACTCAGAAAGTGATTCTAAGTCGATCGGTATACTTTAAGGTGGGTGTTAGACTAATATTTTTGGGCGTTACAAACATCCCCACTATGGTGGTGTAGGGTATAAATACAACATAAAAACTATAGGAACTTAAGCTATGAAAATGCCTCGAGAGGTATTCTTTGATGATATTTCATATAAATATAAAGTCACTTCTTCAATTAAGGTTATTATTGCAATAAATTACAAAATATTGACTTAAATTTTCAAATAAAAATCGTTGTCTATTGGATCTGAAAACATTTTTATACATAGAAAATTTTCTTTCGACATCAACTGATGTTATAGGAGCAAATTTAAAAGACAATATTTCATTAACACTTAGAATAGATTAGTTTGAATTAGAACTAAAATTTGATATTTAGATGGCGCTATTATAAAAATAGTGCTTATTTTATATTAAAACAAGTAAGAGAGCTATATTTGGTTGTGCCGAATCTTATATACCCTTCACCAAATTATACTTCAAAATAAAAAATTTAAATAGGTGAACAAAAAATTTTTTTTTTAGTTTTTTAATTTTTTGGAAAAAAAATTTTTGATTTGTTTTTTTTTTAAATTTAAAAAAAAAAATTTTTGTTTTTTAAATTTTTTTTTTGGTGAAAAGCCATCTATTTTTCAATTTTGAATTTTAAACGAAGGAAGTAAAAACCTGTAACACAACAGCGAAAACTAAGTAAGACAAAACTTGTTTTTGAAAAAGTCAAAATATGCTATTAAACCGTAAAATATGCTCTAAAAACGCAAAAATATGACATAAATATGCTCTTAAAACAAATATATGCAAAAATATGCATTTAAGGGTAAAATATGCAAAAATATGCACTAACAAATCGATGCCAAAATTCTTAAATAGTTCTGAAACGTGTAAATATCTTATCCATGTGCTCATTAGACTCACCAGAAAAAACATGCATTTGCATATTTTGGTTTCCCTGGTGATCACTCATATTTCTGGTTAAAACCGATTTTTCATATAAAAAAATCAAAAATTTAAAATCCTTAATAACTTTGTAAATTCTCGTTTAATCGAGAAAAGGAGGTCGATCTGTGATCACTCATATTTCTGGTTAAAACCGATTTTTCATATAAAAAAATTCAAAAATCTAAAATCCTTAATAACATTGTAAATACGCGTTTAATCGATAAAAGGAGGTCGATCTGTGATCACTCATATTTCTGGTTAAAACCGATTTTTCATATAAAAAAATTCAAAAATTTAAAATCCTTAATATCTTTATAAATAAGCAGTTAATCGATAAAAAAAGCACGATCTGTGATCACTCATATCTCTGACCAAAAATCTATTTTTCATATAAAAAAAAATTCAAAACTCTAAAATCCTTAATATCTTTGTAAATAAGCGTTTAATCGATAAAAGAAGGTCGATCTGTGATCACTCATATCTCTGGCCAAAAATCGATTTTTCATATAAGAAAATTCAAAAATCTAAAATCCTTAATAACTTTGTAAATAAGCGTTTAATCGATAAAAGAAGGTTGATCTGTGATCACTCATATCTCTGGGCAAAAATCGATTTTTCATATAAAAAAATTCAAAAATCTAAAATCCTTAATAACATTGTAAATAAGCGTTTAATCGATGAAAGGAGGTCGATCTGTGATCACTCATATTTCTGTCCAAAAATCGATATTTTATAAAAAAGTTCAAAAATCTGAAATCTTTAATAAGTTTCTAAATAAGCGTTTAATCGAGAAAAGGATGTCGATCAGTAATCACTCATATTTCTGTCCAAAAATCGATATTTTATAAAAAAGTTCAAAAATCTAAAATCTTTAATAAGTTTGTAAATAAGCGTTTAATCGAGAAAAGGATGTCGATCTGTGATCACTCATATTTCTGTGATCACTCATATCTCTGACCAAAAATCTATTTTTCATATAAAAAAAAATCAAAATTTAAAATCCTTAATAACTTTGTAAATACTCGTTTAATCGAGAAAAGGAGCTCGATCTGTGATCACTCATATTTCTGGTTAAAACCGATATTTCATATAAAAAAATTCAAAAATTTAAAATCCTTAATTAGTTTGTAAATAAGCGTTTAATTGATAAAAGGAGGTCGATCTGTGATCACTCATATTTCTGGTTAAAAACCGATTTTTCATATAAAAAAATAAAAAATCTAAAATCTTTAATAGCTTTGTAAATACGTGATCACTCATATTTCTAACCAAAGCTCGATTTTTTATATGAAAAATTAATTTTGGAAATAAGCGTTTAATCGAAGAATGGAGCTCGATATCCCATCAATTATATTTCGGTTTAAAAATCGATTTTTCATATTAAAATCTCAGAAATTTAAAATTAATAACTTTGTAAACAATTACATTATTATCTTTTGTTTATATCTTACACCATACATTTATGTTTATTTTTTTGTTTCAATTATATATTTAAAATTAAAATTCTTAACATCTTCGAAAATCTCAATTTCAATTGTGTTTTTTCTGAATTTTAAATCGAAAATCTAAATTTCACTTGTTCTATTCCGAATTTGAAATGATAAAACTCTTTTACAAATGTTTTTTAATCGCTTTTAAAAAATTGTACAGCAATTTTTTTAAAATTAGGTCTTACAATTAACTAATTTTTTAAATATATAAAAATGTAATTGGATAAATATTTGGGGTAATGTTTAACATAAATTAATGAAGGCCATTTGTCATTAAAATTTAATTAGGTTTTTTTTATAATATAAGACAGGAGAGCCAATATAAGTTGCTATGTTTTTTTTTACTTTTGTTTTTATACTATTGTAAATAGTAAAATATATACATACATATGTATTTATTGTGTAAATTCTAAGAAAATAAATCAGATGACAATTTGAAAATTGCAGGTGTTTTTAATATGGAAAACTTAAAAATGTAAACATATGTACATTATTCACTAACTGCATGCAAGTACATACTTGCATGTATAAACACAAGAAAAATAAACAAATAATAAACTTTGAAATGTACTTATACATATTAATTTATTTATGAATATATTTTAATTAATTAAAAATTTAACAATTTATTTAAACTCTTCGAGACAAAAAAGAAAAAGTAATTAAATAGAAATATTGAGGGATTTTATTTGAGAAATCGTACACATGTTCTTGAAAGAAACACGTTATATTTGTGAGAGTAACATGTTTAATTACAACTATTTAATTATAGTACATTATAGAACAGATAGTAAATTTTTTCAAGGTACTAACCATTTAAAAGTCAACACTTTTTGTAACACCCGCCTACTAAGAAATGTCCTAATATAATTTGAGTTGTAACTTGGAAATTATATTCTGAGCATGGTCAGAAAATAAGAATGTATAGGTCACCAGAGAGATATGGTTAAGAGGAGTTTGAAGTATTAAACACCTCTATCGAAAAATTGATATTTCGTTGATTTCGAAATATCAACGATTTAATATAGGAATAAAACTTTCTACTAGTTATTGCCACCTATTAAAAGCTATACACTTTCAAACATTGTATGAACTGATTATTGGAACCTAATGGGTTCAAATATTTTAGTATCTATAGCTCATAAAAAAGGTATATCGATTCCTTAGTATAGAAAGGCACTAACTAACGTTGTCCTTACTTTACAGGAGAAGGAAACAATTTAAAAAAACTTAAAGTTTTGTAGGTGTGATTTTTTTTAACACAGATTTTTAAGAAGGCCTGCAATCAATTTAATTGTATGGCATTTTTTTTATTAAATCAATGGTGTATTAGAGGATTATCTATCGAAGAATGAAAAAAAAAACTCAAGTTCGGAATAAAACGAGTTAGGGCCTTTTTATATTATATTAAAAATATATTTTTAAAAGCTATTTAACGTCGAACATATTGACCAAATCGAAAAAAAAAAATTTAAAAAAAAACATATCCAATATCCAAAATTCAAGTCCATATTCTCGGGAACTATGGACTGGCGATAAAACAAAATTTCCGTACAAAATTTGTATACCTACCTATGAGACTTTGAGAATAAGAGGACTCTTATTCTTGTTATAGAAGGAATTAGCAAAAAATAAGTTTATAATTAATAATTATGTATCTTAACATATAACAAATTTAAGCAGGTGTGCTTTAATTTAATTAATAGTTTTCCATTATTTCAATAAACTTACATTGCAATAAAACCGCCAAATTTTGTGATCAATAAAACAATCAACAAAATCTTTACCATTAAACTTTGTACCATAGACTAATTATTAATATACATATTACAAACTCACAGTTTATACGATTTACTATTTGATAGCTTATTTAACAACTCAAAACACTATTAATTATTATAATTAAAAATTTTATTATTTTTTTGCTATGTATATCAAACGGTTGTTTTGTTTATGATTGCCACAAAGACAATTACTGTGAATTATTGCAATTCACATTACATTCACAATAATTATCCCACAAAACTGACATGTGTATGCTGTGTCATAAATACGAATCATTCACAATGTGTCTGGTGACAAACGTCAATGGTGCAATAAATGTTGGCAAAAAAGAAGCATTGAAATAAGGAAGAAAAAAATTTTGTTCGCGCATTATAATTCATTATTAGAATATAATGCAGAAAATATAAATTTCACAACTTGCTGCTCAACATTTTCAACTAAACATCATAACAAAATAACGTAAGAATTTATAGTAGTAACAAAAAAAAAATAAAAGCATACACATAACAAGCCGCACATTGGAATTATAGAAATTGTGTGTGTCAAAAATTCCAGACAAAAGGTAAGAAAACCAAAAAAATATAGAAATATTTTTCATAGTGAGAATAAAAAGAAAATAAGCGTGCGTTGACGATAATACAAAATATACTATACCAGTGACAACAACAACTAGTTGGAACAACAAAAAGAAAGAAACGAACGAAGATCACTCATTCGATAGAAATTTTCTTTTATATTCAACTCTATTTTTTAGATTTGTGTTATACCTATTTGCGTGTTAAATTTCTTTTTGATTTTTTTTAGTGAAATAATTGTTAGCACGGTGAAAAAATGTCTGTGGATGCTTATGGACCGAGTTCTCAGACCTTAACGTTTTTGGATACTGAGGAGAATGATTTAATTGGAGCGGATACCCAAGCGTCTGACTTTGACTATCGTGACTTAACCTTGGCCTCTCAAACTCAATCTTCACAACTTGATGGTGGCCTAGGTGCAAGTGGTGGCATTGGAAATCAAGTAAGTGTAAAATTTTTGAAAAATATAGGTACCTATCTTGTCAAAAGAATGTTTAGAATGGCAATATTGATAAATTATGGAAAAGGATTTCTGGTCAGATATAGATATCTAATTAAGTTTTTTCCAAATCGGGTTATCAAATAAATAGATTTTAAATCAGCTGTTATTATTTTAAAATGTGGTTATGAAGCTTAAATATTAGAAATCTGATCATGAAAAAGAATTTAATTAATAATTATTTAAATCTTCAATATAAAATTACATAATTAACTGTCATGGTCAAAAGAAAGAAATATTTAGCTTCCTTAAAACCTAGATAATATAACTTTAAAAGCTGTGTCCGAATTTGTCAATTCTTGGTATACTACTAGTTGTTAAGATATATGTTCTAAACTCGCAAATGATCGTCTTTAGAGATTTTATACCAAATTTCACAAAAAGTAACTGTCTCTTGGAATCAACAGGTATCGGAGACAGAAAGTGCTGAGAAACATTCATAATTTGTTGAATCAGATAGAAAACCTAGAATTTCTGGAGTAAGCCGGAACAACCCGAGTCTTACTCTACCAAAGATTGTCAATTCAGCGACAGCTGTATCAACTGAAAGTTTTTTCCCACAAAAGAACTCTCGGCAACAGTGCGTCCAGCTAGTTTGGTGAATTGTTAACTTTATAGAAGCTGTTGATATTGCAATTCGAAATGTTACTCAAAAGATTACAATCTTTACTGATATTGTAGCAACCACTGCTTTTACAATAACAACAATGTCGATCTAGAAAGTCGACCGCCGCACAGTGGGTGGTAGATTAAAGAAATACAAACAAATCTGTAACTTGTAAACGGATAGACCAATAATTTCTAAACGAAAATTTCCCATGGATTTATAGTTCATGTGTTGGGCTTGTGATAAACTTAAAACGATGTTAAATGTTTGTGCAATTCTACAATTCCTACGGCAATTTACAAGTATTTCCAGAAATTTATATAAAATCTTCCTTTTTAAATCTTGCCTACTATGTTGATCTGACGAAACTGGCAATTTGAAATATCACTCGCTAAACTCAACACAACACCCAATAAAAATTATATATTTGCAATTATCTTTAATTTGTATTTATTTTCTTTTCCAGAACTTACGCAAATTAGATTTGCAAACGAAATTAGGCACCGCTAACGGTTCGGCTGACTTACAATTCGAAGAGGAAGATGAAGACAACGCCTTGTGTCCCGTTGATGAGCTACCCTGTCATGCCTGCAAATACTGCGGCATTCATGACCCCGGCACGGTAGTGATGTGTAACAATTGTAAAAAATGGTTTTGCAACGGCCGTGGCAGCACTTCGGGCTCTCACATTGTCAATCATTTGGTGCGTGCCAAACATCGTGAGGTAACTCTGCACTCCGAAGGACCACTGGGAGAAACCGTGCTCGAATGTTATTCGTGTGGTGTACGTAACGTATTCGTTTTGGGCTTTATACCAGCCAAGGCTGATTCAGTGGTCGTACTGCTGTGTCGCCAACCTTGTGCAGCTCAAAATTCTCTAAAGGACATGAATTGGGATCAAGATCAGTGGAAGCCATTGATATCAGATCGCTCCTTCCTGGCATGGCTAGTGAAAGTACCCACCGAACAAGAACAACTAAGAGCAAGACAAATTTCGGCCGGCCAAATTAATAAACTAGAAGAATTGTGGAAGGAAAATATCGAGGCCACCTTTCAAGATTTGGAAAAACCCGGCGTAGACACGGAACCCTCCCAGGTTTTGTTGCGCTATGAGGATGGCTATCAGTATGAGAAAATATTTGCTCCCTTGGTAATGTTGGAGGCCGAATACGACAAGAAACTTAAGGAATCCCAAACACAAGAAGGTATTGAAGTACGATGGGACATTGGTTTGAATAAGAAAACCATAGCTTACTTCACTTTGGCAAAAACCGATTCTGATATGAAACTGATGCATGGCGATGAATTGCGTTTGCGTTATGTGGGTGAGCTACACAAACCCTGGGATGCTGTCGGCCACGTTATTAAGGTTCCCGATAATTTCGGTGAGGATGTGGGCTTAGAATTGAAATCTTCTGCCAAGGCCCCTGTGCATTGTACTTCCAATTTTGCTGTAGATTTTATATGGAAATGTACTTCGTTCGACCGCATGCGCAGAGCTTTAAAATTGTTTGCCTTTGATCGCAATTCAGTGTCTAATTACATATACGCTCGTCTTTTGGGTCACGGCCGTCCGGATGGTTTGGACGAGCTTGTGTTTCGTGGACCTCCTCCCAAACTGTATAGTGCTCCCAATTTACCCGAACTGAATCGTTCGCAAGTCTATGCCGTTAAGCATGCTCTACAAAGACCTCTGAGTCTTATCCAGGGTCCGCCTGGAACCGGAAAAACCGTTACTTCTGCTACTATTGTATATCAACTCGTCAAACAACATGGCGGCACTGTATTGGTATGTGCCCCCAGTAACACTGCTGTAGATCAGTTGACTGAGAAGATACATCGCACAAATTTGAAAGTGGTACGTGTGTGTGCCAAGTCTCGCGAAGCCATCGACAGTCCTGTCAGCTTTTTGGCTCTACACAATCAGATCCGCAATATGGAGACAAACATTGAATTGAAGAAGTTGCAACAGTTGAAGGATGAAACTGGTGAATTGTCGTCGGCTGATGAAAAGCGCTACAGAACATTGAAGAGGGCTGCCGAAAATCAACTTTTAGAGGCAGCTGATGTTATTTGCTGCACTTGTGTAGGTGCAGGCGATGCTCGTTTGCAGCGCATTAAATTCACTTCCATATTGATTGACGAGTCGATGCAGTCTACCGAACCGGAGTGCATGGTGCCTGTAATACTGGGTGCTAAACAACTGATTTTAGTGGGCGATCATTGTCAATTGGGTCCTGTGGTAATGTGCAAAAAGGCTGCACGAGCCGGTCTTTCCCAAAGTCTTTTTGAACGTTTGGTGGTCCTGGGTATTCGTCCATTCCGTTTGGAAGTACAATATCGTATGCATCCGGAATTGTCTCAGTTCCCTTCGAACTTCTTTTATGAGGGTTCGCTGCAAAACGGTGTTTGTGCAGAAGATCGAAAATTGAAAATTGATTTTCCTTGGCCGCAACCGGATCGTCCAATGTTTTTCCTGGTAACACAAGGTCAGGAGGAAATAGCCGGTTCCGGTACCTCCTATCTCAATCGTACTGAGGCCGCCAATGTAGAAAAGATTACAACGCGCTTCTTGAAAGCAGGCGTAAAACCCGAACAAATCGGCGTTATTACCCCCTATGAGGGACAGCGAGCATATCTGGTGCAGTATATGCAATATCAGGGAAGTTTGCATTCAAAGCTTTACCAAGAAATAGAAATAGCCAGTGTTGATGCCTTCCAAGGTCGTGAAAAAGATATAATTATAATGTCTTGTGTTAGATCGAATGAAAAGCAAGGCATTGGTTTTCTCAGTGATCCCAGACGTCTTAATGTGGCATTAACCCGCTCCAAATACGGTACAATTATAGTGGGCAATCCCAAAATTCTCTCCAAGCAGCCACTTTGGAATCACTTGCTTAACTTCTACAAGGATCGCAAAGTTTTGGTGGAGGGCTCTTTGAATAACTTGCGTGAATCGCTCATTCAATTCCAGAAGCCGAAAAAGTTGGTCAACACTCTTAATATGGGTGCACACTTCATGAGCACCATGATGGCCGATGCTCGGGAAGCCATTGTACCTGGTTCATTCTACGATCGTTCGGGACAATTTGGTTATTCGGGTACCACCACAGCGAATAATTTTGGCTACAACTTTGGAAACAATTTGATTGGCGGTAACAATTCCGCATTTGGTTTCACCAATAACGCCCATCTACAAAATATGGGTGGTCAAAATACGGCCAACAATGGCATGAACAATTACATGAATTCTCCACATTCAGGTGCTGGTCTCGTAGGTGGTTTTAATGCTACCGGCTCTCAGCGTCCAAATATGAATCAATTTAATACAAATCTCAACAATGGTCCCTCTAACAATCAACACAATTGGCACAACTTCCAGCATGATTCTATTTCCTACATATCGGCTGAAAGAGCTCAAGCGGCCATGAACAATATGCCCGTGCCGGTCGGCATGTTCATGAATATGAGCAATATACCGCCTCGTTTCTATAATCAACATCAACAGGCCATACAAGCTGCTGCCAAACAAGGCCGTCGTACTGCTGGTTTCTCGGGCAATCAGTCCAACACCATCAATACCAAAAATACGCCACTTAACAAGGCACCTGGTAAAGGCCGCACTACAAATTCTG
Organism: Calliphora vicina; assembly: GCF_958450345.1. NCBI lineage: Eukaryota > Metazoa > Arthropoda > Insecta > Diptera > Calliphoridae > Calliphora > Calliphora vicina. The sequence continues at coordinate 13,328,607 of NC_088783.1, read as the reverse complement.
CTGCTACAGCCAACACTAACGCACTAACATCAGCAACTACTGAGGTCTTGTCAGCCTCCAATTTGAGCGGCTCGGGCAACTCTTCACAGACTACGGCTCCGATATTTACGCAGAAGAATATGTCGCAACAAATGAGTCAAACCGTGTTTACCGGTTTATCACAACAGCCAGAATTGTCACAAGATTTTGGCCAAATATCACAAATGGATGGTATATTATCACAAGACGTTGGTTTTGGAACGGTGAGTTTTATTTTTTTGTTTCTTCTAATTTGTTATTGAATGGATAAAACACAATTTTGTGAAATCAAGGCAAAAGTACTTAACTCTAGTTGTGCCAAAATTTAAGTTTTGCATCCTTGGAACCTCTATACTTAATTCCAATTGTGTCAAATTAAAATCTGACGAGTACTTTACATTATATTGAGAATTAAAGTGTCTGTGGTTTTGTATTGGCAATTAAACCCATAATGAAATATAAATAGAGGTGAGAACGTATTAGTAAAAAACAAGTAAGAGAGCTATATTCATCTGTGCCGAATCTTATATACCCTTCACCAAATTATACTTGAAAATAAAAATATTAAATATTTTTACCTAAACAAAATTTCATTTCATTCTTTATTTAAATAATCGATTAATACAATATTTTTACAATTAAATAGTGAATAAAAGTAATAATAGTAAAACTAAAACTTAAAGAAATAAGCCTTTATTGGAAAACAAAAGGAAATAAATTCAGCAACTATTATTATAAAAAAAAGATAGTTATTTGAGCAAATACTTATGCGAGTACTCAGAACCCATTACTGAATAATATGCTAATTTAGCTCTCAAAAAAATCTAGTAGATTCCGTTTAAATGCAAATTTAAACAATTTTTTTATAAATTTAAAATTTTTTTTTTTTAATTTTTAAAAAATATCGATGTATGATGTATGTATGGGGTTAATTTTGCGCCAGAAATTTTAAATAACAAAATTTCATGGTTTACGAAAATGAACAAAAAGAAAGTTAAACTTTTTACAAATTTTACGACTTCAAAATCGAGTATTTAAAATTATTTTATGGACAAATTTCCAGAGGTTGTAAAATATACTGATTTGTGTATCTTTTATTTTTTTCTTCACAGGATGCACTCAATAATGATCGTTTAAATTTAGGACTTAATTCTCAGAGCCAATTTTCACAGCCTTATTGATAGATACCAAACAGAGGTTGGTGATCTACAGCAACTAAGAAAAGCAGTAGAAGCAACAACAGCAGAAATAACAACAATATAAGCAACTGAAGTAAAATCTACAAAAAGAACTATAAACAAGAACAACCAAGAAACTTTTTTACAAAAAAAAAAAACAAATCAAAACAAACAACTTTGAAATAAAAGGAGGATGACACGTAACGCGTAAACGAAAAGAAAGGAACTACAAAAAAGAAAGTAAGGTTAAGAATAAACTTTTTTCAACAACAACAGCAACAAGGCACACCACAGACAACAGCAGCAACACAATTCACAACAACAACAGCAGCAACTAAAATCAGTTGTACAGCGAACAACAACTCAAAGATAATAATTGTACTAATATGAAACGGTTTTACTGCCATGATATTAAACAGAAAGGATAGAAACAATCATCTTGAAAGGATAAACAAATATGTAAAATTAAAATTTTACCAAACTCTCTAAGCGCAAGAGGAAGAGAGAGAGAGAGAAAAAGAAAAGATTATCATCCGAAAACTGAACAACAAAGCATTAATGTTGCATTCAATGACATGGATGTGACTAAAGTTGTCAAGTGGTTTTCGGAGCCTTATAGAATTTTAAACCCGCTTTCATAATTGAGGACATTTTAGACAAACAAAGAGAAAGTGTGCTTTTATTTTGTTAGGAAAAAACCATAACAAACAATGTATGGTAAAATTTAAGTTAAAACTTAAAAGAAACGAATGACTACAAAGATATAGGGTAAACAAACAAAAAGGATTTTTCACTGTAGCATACATATGGTCTCGGTCATGCTTTGATTCTAGCTGTGGCACTGCAAAAACAAGTAAACTCAATTTGAGCTACTCAATGACAATTTGAACTTACCGCCAATGTGTCCTGTCTGTGTTTCTCAAAATACAAATCAAATGATGCCAACAAGTATGCTACACTCTTGAAAACTCCTTTACTACCAACCAGTTGGACAAAACTTAAATTAACAAAGTTCGCTTGCAAGCATGGAGGGTAAGAGAGAATGACAAGAATGACTGTAATGTCAAAGTTAAGTTGTAACATGAGCTCAATTTGTAAGAGCATTTGAATAATGTTACTTAAACGGTCGTCATGTGGTTAATAACTAGATGATCACTGATACTTTTTCTTCCATTAGTTTCTCCACATTAATAAATAAACTCCCTCTCATATGTGAACGACTTGTTTCAGGTTTATGGTCTCACTGAAATTTCAAAAATAAATCTTTGTATCAACAAAACAAACAACAACATTATTAATAACCATAATCATATAACATTTCATATTAAATTTAAAAACAAAAAAATGTTTTCAAAAACTAAAATTTTTACCTTCCCTTTTGTTTAACAAAAGAAAATTATTAATTTTTTTTTTAAAGTATTTCAAATTTTACTTGTTTGTTTTAGTGACATTGCAAAAATTTCTGTGCCACACACACTCTTCTGTGGGGGAAACGACCGATCTGAACTTTCTTGCTAAGAAACGGTTTAGACGTCCCACATAATTTTATAGTTTTTGTAATGTTTGCATGTTTTTTTTTTTTATTTAGTAAATGTTGGCAAAAAAATATTTAATATCAGGCCAACAAATACATACATAATTATTATTTTATTTGTATACTTTTTTTGTTTTCTTATGTTACAAGTATATTAGAGAAAAAAAGAAACGAATTGTTTAGATTAAACTTAAAATGATATGTAATTCGTTTGGATGTCTGTCATCAAAACTAACAAAATGTATTTGCAAAAAAACAAAACAAAAATAATAAACAGAAAATGCTAAAATAAAGAATATACATACATTATTGCTATCAATGAATTATTATTATTATTATGTAGAAATTAATCTGACATGGTGGGACAAATGAATTTGAAGTAGTAGGTATTTTCTTACAGAGAAAGAATTACTAAAATAAGTCTTTAACCTTCACTTTACCAAAAGTTTTTTATGTACATGTTTTACCAATACCCACCCGGGTATTGGTTTAAAATGAGTTGCATTCGACTAACGATATTCGTTGGCTATCGAATATCGACTATCGAATGTAAAATTCGTATTATAAGTTGGCATCGTTGTCGAAAATTTCGTTGTGCATCGAATTTTTCAACGAACACACACTGCAAATAAAAATAAAAAAATTTTTGAAAATGAAATATTTGTAATTTTATTTGTTTTTGGTGGACCAAATACCACTAACTGAAATATTTTCGTTTATTTTTTATGCAGATCTAACTAAGGTTTCAGTAACGAATGTGCGTGATAATACCAAATGACAATTCGTTCGATCAGCTATTTCTACTACAGTCGAAAATCGAATTTAGTTCATAATAGGCACCACAATCACTAGAAATATATTTTTGGTTTTTTATCAATATAAATTTTTATGAAAAAATAAAAACTTAAATAAAAATATTTTTTTTATTTTAAATAAAAGCAGTTTATATATACTTTTTTAATTTTATTATGTTTATTTTTTATTTTAATTAATAACGACTACTTTTTTAAACTAAAAACGTTTCTTCATTCAATTTTCATTATGACTGCAAAAAATATTAAATTGCAACAAATTTATTAAAAAAATTAGGATACTACCTAAAATAAGGTAAAAACGATTAATTAATTAATTACTCAAAGCGTATACGTTATTTTGTTCAAGAAAATCATATACTTGATGATACTTTAGTTTCAATTTTGGTTATAACTTGGTTATTTTTGATAGTAAAAGTTTAAAATTTTGTACACATACATATGTAATATGATTAGAGATGCTAATCGGAACTGATTTTTAAAAATCCCGGGGTTCGGGATTTGGTAAAGAATCCCGAAATCCCGACCCGGGGTTTCGGGATTTTCGGGAAATCTAAAATCCCGAAAATTATAAGAAATAAACGTACATAATTATGTCTTTACAATTGAAAGTAAATTTTTTATTTAGCAATTAATTTTTATAAGACACTAAACAGCATAAAATACTTGCATGAGTACATTATATAAGAAGAAATAACAATAAAGTATGTACATTAGGCCGGGTCGATTTGTATGGTCGATCAAAACGTAAAAAATCGTATAGCAAAAACGCGATCTACGCAAAATTCTATGAAATTATGCCCAAGAAACCATAGGTCTAAAATCAAATCCTATCTTGCGCATTTCGTCTATTATCCAATGAAAAAAACTATTAAAAAAAATATATATACTGAAATATCATTGGATAAAAGACAGGATTTGATTTTAGACCTCTGGTTTCTTCTTAGAATTTTCCGTAGAATGCGTTTCTGCATACGATTTTTCGTGAAAAAAATCGACATACTGGTGAAAAATCGTACTTTAGTATAAAAAAGTGTTTATTTTAAATAGCTTCTTATGAATACTATTGCATATATGGTTTCATCTCCATTCTGGAACGAATTTTGTTTTCGACATATGCTGCTGCCGAAAAACATCTTTCACATTGGCAAACCCGTTTGCAAATACTTATAACAAATCTGCAAGTATTTTCCTCTTGTTCCTTCAGAAATAAAATGATGTATTTCTTTTGCAAGTTGAAAATCTACATTATAATTTGGTTTCGTTGTTGTTATTTGGGGTTTTTACATTTATTAATAATATCTTTCAGCCTTTTAGCAAACGAAATATTTTCATTTTGTTCGAGCTCCTCATCTGAGATAAAATCAATTTCATATGAAGAGGATTTAAATTGAGTTAGATAAGATAACTTACAAAAAAAAGTTGAAGAATTGATTTTCTAGAGCCCCACACAAGGAAAACCAAAAATACCGTTTTCCTTTATTAACTATATTGTAGCAGGAGTTGAGCTTAACAACTTTGCTGAACATCACTTTGCGATATTCGGGCATGTAGAATGTCAAAATGAATGAAAAAGTCACACAAAAATGACAATTACCCTTATTTATTTATGAAAAACGGGATTTGGAAAATCCCGAAAACCCCGGGATTTAAAATTAAAAAATCCCGGGCTTCGGGATTTTCTTGAACGGGATTCCCCGTTTAGCATCTCTAAATATGATGTAATGAATCGTAATCAATAATAAAATCAATTTCGAATTTTTTGATACGTTGTTTTGCATTTTAGGTGACGATATGTTTTGATATTTACATTTTTTTTTTGAAAAACTCGCAATTTTAATTAGTTACTGTGCATCTTTAAATATTCGTATCTTATGAAGCTGCTGTCGGATTTTATTAATGTAAGATAGATTTAAAAGATAATTATGTCCTTTTCAAAATATCCATTTCTAATGCAAATGCTATTTTCAGATGCTTTGGAAATTTAATAAATCTTAAAAAGCCGTCTAACTTCGGGAAAAATATGGAAAAAATCCAGCGGCCGAATTACCGAATTCGTGATCTATCATATCGAGAAATGATTTCGATATCAAAACAAGAAAGTAAGGTCGGTCAAGCCCGACCATATAATACCCTACACTAAATAAAAAAATCAAAAACATTTTTCTTTTAAAATTTCAATAATTTATATTTTTGAGTGATTTTCGGAAGTGGGCCTTATATGGGGGCTATGACCAATTATGGACCGATTACCATGAAATTAGGTCGTGTGATTTATGTCTTTATGAAAGTTTACTATGTTGAATTTTGTGAGTATACCAACATTTTTAAGCGATTTATGCACGTTAAAGTGATTTTCGGAAGCGGGTCTATATGGGAGCTATGACTAATTATGGACCGATCGTAACAAAATTTGGTGACATGAATTTTGTATATATAAAACTTATTTGGAGCGCAATTTGTGGAGATACATTTATAAATTAAACATTTATGACCGATAAAGTCCAATTTCGGAAGGACATTTGTATGGGAGCTAGGTGAAATAATGGACCGATTTCAGCCATTTTCAATAGGCTTGTACCAAACTTGATCGAAATATCTTCAAAATTGCGACCTGTACTCTGCGCACAAGGTTTACATGGACAACCAACCAGACAGACGGACGGACATCGTTTAATCGACTCAGAAAGTGATTCTAAGTCGATCGGTATACTTTAAGGTGGGTGTTAGACTAATATTTTTGGGCGTTAGAAACATCCACTATGGTTGTGTAGGGCATAATTATAATAATGCCATAATCTCAAATAAGAAAATTATGATCAGTTTTACTGGATAACGAATGCGGTAATTCGGCCACAGGTCTTCAAACTTTTGAGATATTTATTAAGAAAGAAAATACTAAAATAACATTAAAATTGGAACAAAGATTTTCGAAATGAACGGTGTTAATTCTGTTTTTAACACTCTAACTATAGTCTCCTAGCATATGATGGTCCCAAAAACCTTGATAATTCTGTTCAAATTCACAGTAAGGTCGAAAGAAAGAAAAGTGGTAATAAATGTTACCCATCTAAACTACTATCCAGATTTGCGACAGACAGCCCACTTGTTAAAATCGGATGACACATTCCAAAGTTATTCGATCCAGATGAACATTTTTATAATTTTTGACAAAACTGCCAGAGATATCTTTATGGGCACGGTTTATACAATGAAAATTGGAAATATCGTGTTATAGGGTATTTTATGCCTGGGAATGTCCGACTATACTTTCTGGCTATTCTTTTAGACAAAAAAAACTAACACTAACTATGGTGATCTTAGATTTTTACTTATTAAATAAAAATAAAGCCATATTGTACTTACCTCAAACTCTATGAATTCTTTAACCCTCGAAGTGGCACATGGTTCTGGCCAGACATATTTCATTTTCATGCTTCAATTTAGCATTCTTCTATTTTAGGTACATGGCTGTAATTTCAGGTAATCTCCCAAAATATTGTTGGCTTTCGATGTATAAATTAATAATTGAAAAAAAGTCCTTGGAACAGGACAAAAAAGCCAAATAAAAAATCTTCACCTTACTTTTGGTACATGGTGTCTGGCCAGACCCCTATGCATTTTGTATGAACGCATAGGCAAAGCAAAGAGAGTAAAGAGGGCAAAGAGGGCAAAGCACATGGCACGAGTTCAGTGTTGCCAGAAAATGAATTTCAAAGTATGCTAAAACTTGAAAAACTAAGTGCTAAAATGTTCTACAGAAGAAAAAAAGTGCTAAATTGTTTCAATGTAACAATACAATTTTTATTTCAAATGTTACAAATATAAATTAAAGTTTTTTTCTAATTTTGTTCATAACAATAGTTGACTTGTTTTAATAGATTACATTTCATATCGCTACCTTAATATAGAAAGGCCCTAACTAACATTTTCATTACTGTACAGGAGAAGAAAACAACTTAATAAAACTTAAATTTCTGTAGTTGTGATTTTTTTTAACATAAAATTTTATGAAGGTCTTCATCCAATTTAATGTTGTCACATTTTATTTGCAAAAAACTAAATTTTGGAAGAAAAAAACGAGTTAGGGCGTTTCTATATTAAGGTAACGAATTATTAATTAAACATTTTTTCTGAAAATAAATTGGGAATAAGAAATTATAGGTTATTTTATAAAATGTAGTACAAAAATATTTAAATAAATATTTTAATTTTTAAAAAATATATTCAGGTATGTGATGAAAAACGATTTAGATGCAAAAATGATTTCAAAACGACAAAAGGAGTGATGTGTTAGTTTGAATCGTTTTGTTATATCAGTTTCAAATTTGCTTCAAAAGGAATTTATCGAAATTAAATTTTCACATTAATTAAGGTAAACAAATGGAGAGTTACATATTTTGTTGTTTTTTGCTATAAAAATTATACGGAATGAACCAAAAATTGAATATGAAATCAATCGAAATTCATCACACCTAAATCGTTTTTGAAATTGATTTCAGTTTTGAAAACGATCGTTTTTCATCACATGCCTGATTATATTCAGAATTGAATATTCTTTTATATGTGTATTTTACATTAAATATACATATATAGTTTTTTTAAATATACTTTTATATTGAATTTCTGTTTTTGTTTTAAAGAATAAAATATGTATAACTTCCATGTTTTAATGAAATAAGATTTTTAGTTTATTAATACATTTATCAATATTATTCGATACAAAAGCTATTAGAATACCTACTGATTATACAAAATAATTAATTGAATGATAATCTTATTTTATTTGCAATATCATTAGTTATATTGTAAGTGCAACAACATGCATTTTCGAATTTCAATCCTTCTCGAATTTGTATTATTGAACTTAACAATTCCGGTTTAATTCGATTACGAATTTTATTTAGCCATTAAACTAAAAAGTCTTTCAACTTCGGCATTAGAAAATGGTGAAATGAGTAATGACAAAAGAAAAATATACAATTCTTTAAATACATTTTCACCGACAGAATTTTTAAAATTATATACTTGAATCCATTGTATCAGATTTTTGATCCCAATCTTGTATTGAGATATAAGAACACTGATTTTGAATAATATTTATATCAGTTAAACTATACTTGAACTCTTCTAAAATGTTTGTTATTGGGCTCTTTACATGATTTAGGGTATTTTGTATAGAAAACATGGAAATATTTTTTAATATTTTTAGGCAAAAGATTTCTTAGTTGATTAACAAGTTCTTTTAAAAATAAAATGCAAATATTTCGAATTTTCTTCTCATATTCAATTGAATTTTAGCTAATCGCTTGCTTTATTAAATTTTCAAATTCATATCCTAAATACGGAGATGGAAGTAAAAATTCATCAAAAGAATCTTACTATTAATGTTTCAAAAAAAATAACTGTTATTATTTTCCATTTTGTTTTTAATTTCTTTAAACAACTGATATAAAACAGTTGTAAAAATGCGTAACACATTACATAGTTATAAAAAAAGGAAGTAAATTTGTGCGTTGTGTTCATTTACTTACCACACCAAAAGAAATTTAGTTGAAATATTAATAAAAGTTAGTTTTTATTTCTCCAAAAGCATTTTATGGAGTAAAATATTTTTTGGAAGTAAAAATTTTTGCGAGAAAAATTTTTTTTTATCAAGCAAATTATGCTAAAAGCATTTAGCATAACTTTTACAAATTTCAATGCATTTTCAAGAAACAAAATGCTAAATCTAGCATTGAAAGTGCTAAAATGGCAACACTGCACGAGTTGGAAATTTGTATTTACTTTATCCGTACGATTCATAACCAGCAAAACTCCTTTAATTTCATAACTAGGTACCCGGGTACCCGAAGTAGGTTTATTGAAATAAAATAATATTTTCCTGTAAATATTTTTGTTGTTGATTATATTTTTTCGTCATTCTGTGTTGAATATTTGAACAGTGAAGTTGGTTAAAAATGAGCCGCAACGACCGATATTTGTGTACAAGGGAATACTGGAATTTGAGTGATGAAGCAAGAAACAAATATATTCAAAGTATATTTGAGGACCTTGGAGTGGACCCTGTGGAAGACCAAAATGAAGGAAATGTCTCCTATACTGGCGAAGTTTCAGAGAATGAAGATTTGAATGTTGACAAAGCAAACGAAATTGCAGCTGCTATTGACGCACCAGAGGAAATTTTCTTTGATGATGAAAGTGAAGATGATGATATGCAAGAAGATGCACCAACAACAAACCCAGCAGACTACATGACTGCACGTGACGGCACACAATGGCAGCGAACACCACGTAGTTGCCAACAAGTGAGAAGCCACAATATATTCAGAGACCGCTGTGGTCCAGCGCGGATTACTGAAAATATGACGCCTTTGCAGTGTTTCAAATCATACCTCACAGTGGAAATGGTGGATATAATAGTGCGCCACACAAATAGAAAAGCGCATGCCACATATAATGCGTACAATGAAGCGAATCCCAATAGACGTCAGTTGAAGTGGAAAGACACGACAATCAACGAAATTTATGCGTTCATTGGAATGAATTTGATGGCTGGCACAAATCATTCTAATGACGAAAACGCAAGAGATTTGTGGACGTCACAGGCTCACCCAATATTCCGCGCCACCATGGGAATAAACAGGTTTTTCGATTTGCTGCGTTTTATGCGGTTTGACGACCCCAGAACACGGGTAGAGCGGCAGCATCAAGACAAAGCGGCGCCAATTCGGGATATTTGGATAATGCTCAATGCAAATCTTGCCAGATATTATGTGCCATCAGAATATTTGACCATTGATGAACAATTATATCCATACCGTTTTAGAACCAAATTCACACAATATATACCCTCGAAGCCAGCAAAAAAGTGGTATAAAAGTATGGTGGATTTGCGATGCTAAAAAATCATATCCACTTCATGGCCAAATATATACTGGCAAACAAGAAACTGGTCGTGAAGTTGGTGTTGGCGAAAGAGTGGTGAGAGATTTAGTTGGGCCATACTACGGTAGCGGACGAAATATCTCCATGGATAATTTTTTACGACGCTGCCGTTGGCTAGGCAACTAAAAGTAGAAAAGCTCAGCATTGTGGGTACACTCCGCCGCAACAAAGCTTACATCCCTGCGGAGATGAAAGAAGACAAAAAAAAGACGTTGGTTCAAGTTTATTTGGCTTCCACGACAACGTAACACTGCTCTCATATAAGCAGCGGAAGTCCAACTCGGTCATCCTTTTTTCTAGTATGCATGATGATGCACAAATTGACGAGAATGGGAAACCAGAAATTATCAATTTTTATAACCAAACAAAAGGTGGGGTGGACGTTGTGGACCAAACGCTCCAAGAATACACGACCCAGCGACAAACAAGATGGCCGATGGCATTTTTCTATAACATAATTGATGTGAGCGCATTTGCATCATATATTATGGAAATAATCCAACTGCACGATACACCACGACGCGCAGGAAGAATTTCCTGCGTCAACTGGCAGAAAACCTGTGCATTCCTGTTATAGAAAATAGAATTTCAAATGTGCAAAGCGTGCGCCAATTTTCAACAAAAAATGCAATTGAAAGCATCATCGGAAGGCCGTTGGAGAGTGTGCTTTGTGCTGCAGGTCCGTCAACATCTCCGTCATCACGACAAAGGGGCAGAAAAGCACATACGGGCGTGTGCTACATGTGCAACCTTCTTCCAAATAAGCGCAGAAGAAAAACTAGAAAGAATTACAGCATATGTAGCACGCCGATATGCGATGAGCACGCCATAACAATTACTAAATGCTACAATTGCTACAATAACAACGATAGTGATTCGGATGAATTATAATATAATATACATATATAAAATATGATAAAATAAATAAAAAAGACATTTATTTCCAATAAAAACAACACAAAAAAACGTTTTTTCATTTACATGTCAGGCATTTACATAGGAATTGCATTAGGGTACCCGGGGACCCGGTAGTGTGTTTATGGGGGTAAAACATTTAAAATAATTTTTTAAAGAAAATATTGAAAATATTTTGAATTTTTTGGTATTTAAATCTTAGTTTAGCCAAAATCTCTGATGAGTTTTATGTCCATATCTCAAAAATTATAGGCACAGCAGCACTTTAAAGCAGTGATGTTCAAAAATAAAAATGAAGATGTATTGGTGAGAGAGCTACCCAGCAAACATAATGTCAAACACTTTAAATAAGAACAAAATAAAGAATGTTTAGATTTAGAATTTTTGCCAGATATAACCGATTTATTAAATGAATGTAATTTAAATTTTAAGGAAATAAACGAATACACATTATACGGCAGAAATTCTCTAATTTTTTTTATTTATTTCTGACTTTGTTGTTTTGTGTTCAATTGTAATTGAAACGCGTGTGTTTGCTTTGCTTCGTCCAAAAACCAACCAACAACAATGCTTAATGAATTTCTGAAAAAATGAGACATTTGTTACGCTCTTTTAAAGAGAATAAGAATATGTGTGTTGTTACTCAGCACAATGAAATGAACATCATTGCTTTAAAGTCAAAAAAGGTTATTCTTTTATGCTTCTTTCTTCTGAACGGCGCTAAACGACTTGCTGCTATGGGACTGGCATTTGTTGGCACCATTCGAGCAAACAAAAGATGTCTTCCTAAGGAAGTTATGAAGAGAACCAGACGACCAATTCTTTCAAGTGTGTTTGGTTTTCATGAAAATCTGGTTGCACTTTGCAGCTACGTGCCCAAAAAAAAATAAGGCAGTCAATTTAATTTCAACCGTGCATTACACGAAACATGTTGAAGGCGTAGCCATGAAACCGGAAGCAATTTTATTTTATAATTCAACTAAAGCCGGAGTCGATGGATCAAATGCTAACTCATTACACAACAAAACAGTCAACCAGACGCTGGACATACGCGTTTTTCTGCAACATGATTGATGGCATTGGCAAGTTACATTACATGTAAGCTAAATGATGAAAATACAAGAAAAGAAAGAAGACGCATATTTTTATATAAACTTGCAAAGCAATTGGTACTGGCCAACGTTGAAAATCGCATCAATAATCCGCACATTGTGGCTCAACCAACAACTCGTATAGCATTTGAAGCGTTCTTTGGGAGACCTCTCAATATAGCAAACCTAAATGTGGCTTCACGCAGTGGTCCAGACACATTAGCTACCAAAAAAGATTGCAGAATTTGCCTGCAGCAAGGTGACAAAATACGCCGTAAGACACGTTTTTTTTTGCTGCAAATGCAACAATCCTGTTTGTCAGCAACATTCAAAAGTAGATTATTTGTTTTTGTTGCCTTCCGCAAAATTCTGAATAAAAAAATCAATGTATTCTTCATAATAATTTTCTATTTTGTCATAAACATTTATTACTTTACCCATAATAAAGAGAAATATATATAGAACAAAAAATTGTTGCCCTTTTCATTCCAAAGATTTTTTCAGGTCTATTTTTTCTTCCTCAGGTAGCTAATAACATAGTAAAAAGAAATAGAAACACAAAATATAACAAATATTTTCCTATCTTAGTAAAAAATTTAACGGCAAACAGCCTTTATTTCCATACAAATGCATGTAAATGTATAGGGGTCTGGCCAGACACCATGTGCCGGAACTAAGGGCTCAAAATATGTGCCTGACGAAGGGTTAAATTAAAATACATTTATTTCCACTGGAATGCTATTATTTTTTTTATTAATTTTTTCACAATTTGTTTTTTTTTTTCTTTATAATTGTTTAAATATTATGACAAAAATATTTGGCCAATTCACAATTGGTGTCGTAGCGTTGTATGTCGTAATTTTTTTTATTAATATTTTGTTTCGGAAAATTTGTTTGAAAAATATTTATGACATACAATGCTACAACACTACGACATCAATTGTGAATTGGGCAATTGTGTTTTGAGCATTTTCCATTTGTTGTACAATAAGAAAATTAAAGGGAAAATATAGAGATGATGATGGTGATGAGAATGATATTTAAAGATTAGAGAGAATGGGAAAAAGTACAGTTAAAGACAGAGAAAAAAGAAATAGCGAAATATAAATGAAAATGAGTAGGAAATAGGGAAAGGATATAAAAGTGAATTAGAAAATAAAATTAGTAAAGAGCTAAAGTGGAGAGATGAGTTTTTTTGTTGTTTTTTGTTTTAAAGGGATACAATAACAATAATAATTAGGATGCCAAAAATGTTGTATATAATAAACATGATTAGGATTTTAACAAAGGATTTAAAAAATTAACCGAGTTTACAAAAGAAATAATTTTTGAAAAAAAAAAATAAATTAAAAGAAGTGCAGCTGAAAATTAAATTTTAAGGAAATAGAAATGTTAATTTTTACTTTTTTTTTTGCAAATGTATGGTTATATAGTATTTATGAAAATATAAATTTAAAAAAAAAATTAAACAAAAACTTATAGCTAAGAAAAATTTTTAACAAAAGATTCACTATTATTATTTCAAAACTGCACATCTTTTTTACAAAACAATTTATTTTTACATAGTTGTAGTTTTAATTTTAATACCTAATGGGACCTTCACAGAAGGTGTGTATTTTCTTATTTGCAAGTAATGATGTTTGTTTTTTAAACATTTATTTTTTTTGGTTCTGTTTGTTTTGATTTTATGAGAAATACTCCATCATTACCTACATTACAATTTTTAAAAATTTATAAGAAACTAGAAAATTTAATTAAGTTGGACTTATTACAAAAATATAAACTTTAATAGAGTTTGTTTCTTTATTTTTTTTTCTTTTATTAGCAAATGTTTTATAAACAATATAAGACTTCACTAGATTATTCATCTTCAAACGATTTTTTTTTTTAAATTTAATGATTTTATGTTGTTTTTTTTTTGTTATTGAAGATGAATTTACACTTGTATAAGTTTTATTTTATAAAAAAAAATTATAATTAATAATTATTTTCATATTTAATATCTATAACTTCTTTATAAACATTACTTTTTTTTAAAGATTTTTCAAGATGATTTTAAAATTTTTTTGTTTTTTTTTTGAGATGTTTTAATTTTTTTTACATTTAATTTTTTATTTTATTTTTTTTTTTTTTGTAGAAAACTTAACAAAATTTTAAGTAATTTTTGTGTATTTTTTTTATTTTTTTATTGTTATTTTTTATTCTTTTTCATGGTGTTGTTTCGCTTAGTTAATTTTTTTTGTGTTACATTTTTGATTCTGTAAAAAATATATAGGTATTTATATAATATCAAAAAGTTTGTTTTATTTTTTTATAAAAAATATTCATAAAACTATTTAAAGTGCGTATGTGTTTCAAAAAAAAATCGTTGTCAATTTCATAGTAATAAGTTATATTTGTAATATTTTTTTAAGGTTTTTAATGTGGCTGCCATAAGCACTGGTAACTTCCTCATAAAATTCATCTCATTCATATCGACTAATTTTAACATATGTAGTATAGTCTAGTCTAATTGACGGAGTTTAGATATTCTAATTAATAATCAGATTAGTTAATCTCTAAACATAAATCTAATCTTTAATAAATCTAGTTTTAACTCTGTATACTGCCATACAGAACGTCTAACAGAACATGTCACATTTTGTTATTAACACTGGGTCTACAACTGACATGAAATGCTTAACATTAACACTAACATGATGATAGTGTTAGGTATAGACTCATCATGTTAGCGTTTTTCTCATGATTTAACACGGTTATTAAACCATGTGTTTTAACATGAAATGACGTTTAAGCTTGACAGCAGTCATTTTTTTCATTTACGATTTTCATTCGACAAAGTTAGAGTGAAAAGGCTGTAAATTAAATTAAAAATGGTTGCTAATGTGGAGGAAACATTTAAAATAATTGGTCTATACGAACAGTTCCCATGCTTGTGGGACTACAGAAGTTCTTCCTACAAAAATACAAGTGCCAAAAATAATGCTTGGTTAGAAATCGCAAAAGATGGGAAAGTCCACGGAATACTCCAAAAAGAAAATAAAACATTTAAGGTCAGTGTATGTTGCAGAGAAGAACAATGTTGACACTTTCAAAAAATCTGGAATTTCAGCAGATTCCATCTATCTACCGCACATTTATTAGTTTATGAAGAAGAAAATAGTAGTTTTCTCTGTGTGTGCAGAGACAATAAGTGTAAAAATTCGAAAAACTTTAAACAAAAAGTTTATGCAAATAATGTATGTTCTGATACGCAAATATTTTATCACCAGCTGTTTGTACTTTGGGATTTTGCAAAGATTATACCGCTTAAACTAGCAAATAAATCAAAATAATGGACTTCCCAAAAACAACATTCGTATATTAAACTTAATGTTCACTCTTCAACTCTCAATACAGCGAAGTCTGTTTGGCTGTTGACGTTAAAGAGCGAAGAAACTTAGTATTTTAAGTTTGTATTCGCGAATCAATATTACTCATGAAATATGTTCCCTTTTCCCATTATTCGCGAAAAAATTCCGCATATTGTTAAATTTTTAGATGGAATTTTGTACACAATAAACATCTGTTACGAACAAAATCAACTATTGTGAATGAAAACTTTATGAGCATAGCACGATAGCAATTTTCCGTTCGATGGAAATTGATATTTCATGGGAACTTATTTTTCGAGAGCAATCATTAAATTTCTGCATACATAATCAAATACTAAAGTCCTTTCATATACAAGGTGCGGCAAAAGTAATCGCCCTATTGGAAAACACAATAACTTTTGCAAATGGAAAATTTCGTCAGATTACCTGGTCCTCCGACACCAACTGGATAAACACTGCTACTTTTGCCCACTCGCCTTGAAGAAACAACGCGAAACAATCTTCCCAAGGCTAGCCGGCCCTGGAACAGCCGTCCTGCTGAGAATATCGCTGTTGCCCATGATGTCGAAGAGGAGCCCGGAACATCGACCAGACGACGTGCCTACGCCAATTTTGGTGAAAGATTCGAAGATGTTCCCCTACAAAGAGCAGACAGAGCAGTATCATTTCGACTGTGCTAATATTGATGATAAACCAATTAAATTATTTAATTTAAATAATAACAATGTTTCAAAAGACTTAGTTGCTAATATTTCTTCTTTGTCCCCTTAAGCAATCAGTGAAGATGTGAAAGAACTAAAGAAAAAGTTCAACGAACTTGTTAGTAAACTTGAACTATCAAGAAATAAACAAAAAATGCATTCGTCAAGTCAAACAAATAATAAAGCAGCATCAAATTTAAGTCAATAATGTTGTTGGTGGGTCAAACATAAATAACAATCGTATTGATGATTTTGCTGGTTTGTCTGTTTCTTCTTTTCCTACTGTTGTATCAAACACGTATGAGGCTGAGAATGAATGGACAAGTGTTCATAGGCGTAAGCGAAGAATTATTTAATATATTCAATTAAGAATCGGAACTAATAAGTCATTGATGTGTGGGTGATCAATAATAGATCAAAAGTTTAAATATATATCATTGGGAATTTATCAAGTCCTCGCATATATGACGACTATGTAGTTAGTTATTTTTTGGTAAAAGTAAAAAGAAATAAAAAGAAAAAATCTGTCATCAAATTTGTATAATTGATTAATATCGATTAAAAATAGGATGGTTTAAACACTTAAATATAATATATCATTTGGAATTTATCAAGTCCTCGCATATATGACGACTATGTAGTTAGTAATTTTTTGGTAAAAGTAAAAAGAAATAAAAAGAAAAAATCTGTCATCAAATTTGTATAATTGATTAATATCGATTAAAAATATGATGATTTAAACAGTTAAATATAATATATCATTTGGAATTTATCAAGTCCTCGCATATATGACGACTACGTTAGTTATTTTTTTGGTAAAAGTAAAAAGAAATAAAAAGAAAAAATCTGTCATCAAATTTGTATAATTGATTATTATCGATTAAGAATAGGTTGATTTAAACACTTAATTATAATATATCATTTGGAATATATCAAGTCCTCGCATATATGTCGACTACGTTAGTTATTTTTTGGTAAAAGTAAAAAGAAATAAAAAGAAAAAATCTGTCATCAAATTTGTATAATCGATTAAGAATAAGTTGATTTAAACACATAAATGTAATATATCAAGTCTTCGCATATATGACGACAATGTTAGTTATTTTTTTGGTAAAAGTAAAAAGAAATAAAAAGAAAAAATCTGTCATCAAATTTATATAATTAATTATTATCGATTAAGAATTGGTTGATTTTGAACACTTAATTATAATATATCATTTAGAATATATCAAGTCCTCGCATATGTGACGACTACGTTAGTTATTTTTTGGTAAAAGTAAAAAGAAATAAAAAGAAAAAATCTGTCATCAAATTTGTATAATTGATTATTATCGATTAAGAATAGGTTGATTTAAACACTTAATTATAATATATCATTTGGAATATATCAAGTCCTCGCATATATGACGACTACGTTAGTTATTTTTTGGTAAAAGTAAAAAGAAATAAAAAGAAAAAATCTGTCATCAAATTTGTATAATCGATTAAGAATAAGTTGATTTAAACACATAAATGTAATATATCAAGTCCTCGCATATGTGACGACTACGTTAGTTATTTTTTTGGTAAAAGTAAAAAGAAATAAAAAGAAAAAATCTGGCATCAAATTTATATAATTAATTATTATCGATTAAGAATTGGTTGATTTTGAACACTTAATTATAATATATCATTTAGAATATATCAAGTCCTCGCATATGTGACGACTACGTTAGTTATTTTTTTGGTAAAAGTAAAAAGAAATAAAAAGAAAAAATCTGTCATCAAATTTGTATAATCGATTAAGAATAAGTTGATTTCATTTGTAATTTATCAAGTCCTCGCATATATGACGACTACGTTAGTTATTTTTTGGTAAAAGTAAAAAGAAATAAAAAGAAAAAATCTGTCATCAAATTTATATAATTAATTATTATCGATTAAGAATTGGTTGATTTTGAACACTTAATTATAATATATCATTTAGAATATATCAAGTCCTCGCATATTTGACGACTACGTTAGTTATTTTTTTGGTAAAAGTAAAAAGAAATAAAAAGAAAAAATCTGTCATCAAATTTGTATAATTGATTATTATAGATTAAGAATTGGTTGATTTAAACACTTAAATGTAATATATCATTTGGAATTTATAAAGTCCTATTAAAGAAATATTCACCTGATTCCATTTTTAATACCGATGAAGGTGGTATTTATTATAAAGTCTTGCTCAACACTACATATTTTAAAAAAGGAGACCAGCCAAAGGGACAAAAGTCTCGGCTAACAATTTTAATTATTTACAATTCAACTGGGTCCTATAAAAAGTGTTTTGTTTTGGTAAGCCGAAAAACCAAGATCTTTTAAAAATAAAAATATACTAATAACATATTTCCATGATAGACAAAGAAATAGTAGCAAATAACAAGAAAATTAGATTTATTAACTAGACAACTGGTGAACATAAAAATCCATTTCCTACAACCAAATAATACTGCCGTAATACAGCCATTAGATCAAGGTATTATACATGCCTTTAAATAAACATCAATATAGGCAAATTATTTTTAAATAACAATTATGTGCTATAGAAAAGGGTTTTCTTAAAACAATTTTTTTTAACGATTTAATTGGCGCAGTGGGTAGGATACTAGGGTATCCTGGTGTATATTTCGTATATATAAGTGCAAATTATATATGCTGAGAAGCAAGCGATATTAAGTGCTTCAAAAATTTTCACCGAGTATACGTCTTCCTTTAATGTTGTGAAAACATGGCAGTAAACCAACCGAACCCAATCATAGCTGTTGCGGCACAACGACCGGGTATACGGACTCTAGATATTAATTCGCTAAAATATCTGGAAAAAATTCAAACCTCTGACGGAAGGAAGATTTGTGCACTTTTTGCACCAACGTGGATGATATAATTCCTACCCTAATGTTGTATAATGAACAAGCACAAAGGAAGTGCTTCAACATATTAAAAAGCAAACTGATGGGCAAGGCTCGAAGAGCAATGGAAATACATACACACTTAAGTAACAAATAGAAATAGGTCCCTGTGGACCTTGTATTTCGTATAAGGGCAACGGATGACTCATCCGCCGGAGGGTTAAAAAAAAGGAGGAACTATTGTGAATACAAATAAGGCACCAGAAGTTTTTGCCAGACAGTTTGTCTTCCACTAGTAAAAAGGGCATAAATAAAAACAGTGTAAATCCAAAACAAACTGTTCAAAAAAATAATAAAAGAGTTTAAGCTATAAGGATCCAGATAATATAAATAATAAATATTTTTTCAAACTCGATGTAAATCTTTGTAAGGGCATTAAATCAGGTGCCTGCGTTTTATTTTATACTGGTTTTTGCTTGTTTTGTTACGTTTGACGTGGTGGCAGTAAAGTTTTATGAGTGATAATAAAGACCAAGCTAGATTACAACAAGTGGTAGAGGTATTCAATAGAATAGAAGTTGATAGGATTTATTTCCTCCAACACAAAAAGTCACCTTGGACATGAGTGGGGCAAAAATACGCAAAAAGTTTTCTGTACTAGATTCTCAGAAAGTTTGTGAGGACTCAAATATTTGTTTTGGCCCATAATACATTTATCAACACCAGCTTTTAATTACGTTTTATTATTATAATAAAATTGTGTGTTGTCCGTTAATTTAAACTACAACTCTACCAACAGAGTTACACAAAGCGTAGTAGTAGTCAACCATGGCTAGTAGACAACACTGTTGCCAATTTAGCTATTTTCTCGTCAAATCTAGCGATTTTTTAATCCATTTTACGGGTAAAAATATTATGTAGCTTTTAGCTACAAAGTCAATATGTCAATTGTTTGACTGAAATAAAATTTAAAGTTTTAACTAAAGTTGTAATCTTCTAAAAATAATCAGGAAAACTATTTATTATAAAAACTTAAGGAATGGGGCCTAAATATAATCAAAAATTTCGGAGTGAGTGGCTAAGTCATGAAAAATGTAAATCGTGGGTTGCGCAGAATGAAAAAGATGACTCAAAAGGATTTTGCGAGTATTGAAGATATACCCTGTCAGGAAAACTGTACGATCGTTTAAGTCATGCGGAAACTAAAAAGCACAACTTAGCCTCATCACTCAGAAGTACATGCTGGAAAAAGTTAGAATTTGACCCAAATGCAAATTTTGTTGACACTGTTAAAATGCAAGAAGTCGCTTTATCTTTATTTATTTGTCAACATACTTCAAACAATTCGTTTGACCTCCTTAGTGATATGTGTAAAATGTGATGACGCTAATAAAATCCATATTCATAGAACCAAATGTACTGCAATAATTAAAAACGTTTTAGCGCCCCATTTCATAATGATTGTCTACTAGACAACTATGTGTATGTCTATGTAATTGTACTATGTGTATCAAAGGCAGGCACAAACCATATAAAGAGATCAGTTGGTTTTGGGCTGATCACTAGGTAATATGTTTGATTGACTATTACCTACAATAAAACACTTGGTAGAGTTTGTATGGCCTGCCTTTTGTTTAGTTGACTAATTAGTGTTGTTTCCCCACCCAGGTACGGTTTTAAATAAAATGTGTATTTAAATTAAAAAAAAGTTTATAACGTAATATGAAAAAAATATATTGTGTTTTGTTTAGAGGATATTAAATCTATAATTGTTGATTTCGATGGCATTAAGTATACATTTTTGAGTATTGTAAAAGCATTTGATTTACTTTTTAAAATATGTTTTGTGTTCAATCTTCAGTTTCCCGAGGAATCTGAAATATTTTATAATTTTATTCAAAATTTTTTTTTTATGTCCTAAGGTAGAAGGTACATCAACATTGTTTATTATGATCTGACTGAAATAGTCAACATTACCATTCAACTACTACAGGTTTTTATTTGCAATAAAAAGAATCCAGTAAGATTTTGTTTTTGGTAAAAGTAAAAAGAAATAAAAAGAAAAAATCTGTCATCAAATTTTAATAATTCATATTATCGGTGAAGAATCGGAACTGATAATTTCATTATTATCTGAGTGAGTTACGTGAAATACAAATAATTATGTATAAAAAGTCATCGCATATATGAGGAACTATATTAGTTTTTTTGTGTTATATAAGTTATCGTACGCTGTGCATCGTGCAATTTCCATACATTTAATGTTCTGAACAACATATGCCTCTGCATTTTAGGAGTCTTGTTGCAAATCTCCTCATTAGGTGATTTGACGTGATCGGTTGTATTGCTGATAATTTGCTACCTTTTTTCAGTCTTATGCAAAAAAAAAACCTTATTATGACCTTAAAGTGTACATTAGTTAACAACGACTTTTAGCTTCCATTATTAAAAAAGTATATGCAAAAACAGTATTTTAACTAACATACATTTTAATGCTTTTATTTATTTGATGCTGGCAATACCATTATTTTATTCTGTCAATTTTTCCTTAATGTTGTATAAGTTAATATAATAAAATAATTTATATGAACGATTATAAGTTCATTTGGTATTCGTGTCTAATATTATTTTTTATGCTTTTATACAAAATAAAATTGTTTTTAATAACATAAAAATGGGGTTGTATTTGTTTACTTAATAAAAACAACATATAAATCAAATAAAACAACTAATGTAATTAAAATATTATATTTTGATTAAAGAAAGTAATCGAGTAACGTTTTCGACTTTAAAGTAGTCTTGAACCATCATTAAATTTCATATATTTAAAAATGGTTTACTACAGGTGTTTTAAGCTAATTTTCGTTTTTAGATATACTTTTATCGAATTTAGCTTAACAGCATGTTGTAAGTTTTTTTTGCATAAGACTTTTTATGTGTAACATTTTGCAAGCCTATCTAAACATTTTGGGTCTATTAAAGTTTAATGTCAGTCTCTAGTTAGTCTCAAAATACTACAAGAAAGGAGGAACAGACGGAATCCAGATGTTGCAACAAAGTATACGGGTGGTCATCTTAATTACATTCCTGGCGACTTGTCGAGCGTCCTCCATCCTCAATAAAACGGTAATCGGTTCGGGTATTTAATTTTTATATAATAATGTAATAAATACATATATAAAGAAATGTAAATTGGATTTAATTTAATTAAAGTGACAAAGTGGGTTGGATATAAAGTGAAACTAATTCGTGTTTGTATTTGCAATAAAAAGAATACAGTAAGATTTTGTTTTTGGGAAAAGTAAAAAGAAATAAAAAGAAAAAATCGGTCAACAAATTTTAATAATTAATATTTGTCGATGAAGAATCGGAACTAATATCATTATTATCTAAATGTGATAAGTAAGTTTACTCCAACTCTTAAATACAAAGAATGAAGTATGTATAAAAAGCCCTCGCATATATGAGGATCTATGATAGTTTTTTGGTGTTTGAATTCTTTATAACTTTTTTATAAACTCGATGGCAACTCTCAAATATTATTTTGGAAAGAAGAAGCGTTTTAACTGAAATAGTACAACAATTCAATAAATACAATATTTATTGTAATTCTTGCAGCCAGAGGCTTTGCAAGAACTCATCTGGCAACTCTTCCTCAAAATATAAGCACCGCAAAAAAAGTCAAATCAATTTTTAAATTATAAAGTTTAAAAATCAATTAATTTTGGTGTTATACTTTTCTAATTGGCAATGTGTGCTCAAAAGAGAAGATTGCTCTGGGACAATAGCCCTAAATTGAAAATAGAAATGTTAAAGCATACAATTTGGGGAACATAGCAAACTAGTTGTAACAACTGAATAAATCAGAAGTATTTTATTTACTAGTGAATTGACGTTAAGTTCTATTGAGTTAATTAAACTGACACATTCGGTAGGATATAAAGTAAAACTACTTCGTGTTTTTATTTGCAATAAAAATAATCCAGTAAGATTTTCTTTTGGTAAAAGTAAAAAGAAATAAAAAGAAAAAATTGGTCATCAAATTTTAATAATTAATATTATCGATGAAGAATCGGAACTAATATCATCATTATCTAAATGAGTTAAGTAAGTTTATTTTTTCATTTCATTTTCATTTATTGTAATTTGTTTACTACTTTTAAATAAAAAGAATGAAGTATGTATAAGGAATGAGGAACTATGTTATTTTTTTGGTGTTTAAAATCTTTATAGGTTTGAATTCTTTACAACTTTTTTTTTGTATATACTCGATGGCAACTCTCAATTATTCTTATGGAAAGAAGACGCGTTTTAACTGATATAGTACAACATATTCAATAATGTAATATTTATCGAGATTTCTCCTTTGGTGGCACCTTACTAACTCTCAATCAGTACTTTTCCAATCAATCCGAAACAGTATCTCTTAGATCAGACACTAGGACTAACAAAGTACTGTCTGATCAACCTAGTAATGTCCATTATAATCCTGAGACAAACAACTATCACACTCCTGGAATATATGAAACAAAATACATGGTCAGGCCAATAAGTTCCCATTATTCAGATATGCGAACAGAAACCTCTTTAATTAGGGATCTGCACTCTTTAAAACAGTATGGCAAACCAATTGAAAGATTTTACAGCGAGGTTATGGAAATACAATCAAAGCATTATCAAATAATTTATCAATCCATGAATCAGAACAAAATGTACTTAGAGCAAAACAAGATCTATTCTCAGAAATGTGTTTGAATTAATTTGTATCCGGTTTTATGGGTTCCACCATCAGGGCAATGAAGCCGGAGACACTTGATTACTATATGAGATCAATCTTAAATAAACCGATTTATCCGCAATGGAAACAAAATTATTCAAACACACCATATCCAAAATATTCTCTGAATTGTTCAAATATTAAACCTCAACAAGAATCGAATTACTAATCTCGACGGGATTTTAATTATTCAATAAAACCTTATAATTTAAATAACTATAATTTTCTAAAAAAAATTCAGGCAATTATTTGCAAAACTTTTCTAATCAAAATTTCAACCAACGTTTTGGTAACTCTTCTCGACAAACAAACTGGATACAATTACAGCCACCACCAGAACCCATGGACATCGGTTTAGAACATACCCAGGCACTCAATTTAGTGGAATGTCAAGACAAAATGAAATAAATAACATTACAACAAATTTGGACAAATTTGAACACTATAATATTGACGATGATCAGGATTTTGACGTACACTCACGACTAAGTGTCATAACACCAACGGTTAATCAGTAGGGTGTATTATCTAATATTTCACCTAGTAAATATAGTCTGGTACACATGATGAAACCCATGAGGAGACCCAATTCTACACTGAAAGAATTATGCTTCATAAATCCAATGAATCGATTTCATTAGAACTTTGTCATTAATCCAATGTAATATTTCACAACGTGAATGAAATTTTCACAGATATAATGAAAAATTTCATTAAAATTGCTTCATTAGATTATGTTATACGACGTGTTAACTTGACGAGTACGAAATGTGAACAGGGTGGCAGCTCTATATAACTAGACACTTACAAGACGCTGGGTGTGGTCAACACGTTGTAACAAGCATTATTAATTAAATAATTAATTGAACTATTTTGTATATTGATCTATCTAATAAATAAATAATACTTGATTTGATTAAACATAACAGTGGACAAGTCGGTGTCCACTTAAAAATAATTTTTTTTATATTCGCATAACGAAGGAAGTTAACTTGTATGTATAAATCTTTAGGCATTTCTTTGTTTATTTACAAAATTTTCTTTAATAATTCACAATTGTCCACAATTAAAAAGGTGAATTTATACCAGGTGGTACCAGTGGCGAATAAATGCAAATACGAGCGAATTCATTATTTTTTTATATAAGGAGTTTGACTTTTACAACAATGAAAGAGTTCTTTGGAATGTCAAACTCTATATGTCCTCTTTTACAATGCAGCAATTGAAAGGCAGACATTTTTCTTATTCTCCTTTTTCAACAATGAAAGAGTTCAAAAATAAAGAGAGCGGTAATATCAGTGAAATTTTAAAAACCCAAACGACTTTAAATTGGTAAGTTGTCCACTATCAGTATTTCTATAGATCTTTGTAGATGACCAGCTGGTCATCGGAGCGTAAAATTAAACCATGCTAGGCTTACAATCAAATTAATAGGTTGATTTGAACACTTACTTACAGTTGTTATGACTAAAACTATAGCTGACGTTTATTATTTGCAATAGAAAGTATCCAGTTGGATTTTGTTTTATGGTAAAAGTAAAAAGAAATAAAAAGAAAAAATCGGTCATCAAATTTTAATAATTAATGTTATCGTTGGGCACTGCAACTGCAGACAATATAGATCTAAAAAAGCGTATTAAGAAGAACATTAAAATTTTAAGAAACCCAACGAAAACAATTGCACACTTTTTATTGTAGCATAAACCATATGTCAATTATACCGACAGAATATTGAAATGCAAAAGAAATAATATCATATTACAGAAACGACAAAACAGTAAACACTTTGTGTGTTGTACTAATCGTTACTTAATTTGTATGTGATTCTTGCGTTCAATGTTCTGTCCAACTGCTACATTCTCCACTTTAGGTTAAAATGCAATGTAAGCATTAATTTAGTATATAATCAATAAAATTTTAATAAATGCACACACTTTGCATTACCAACTCTGAGCTGTAATTTAGCTCGAGCAAAGTGATAAAATAAATAACTTTATCTTTTATTCAAACAATCCTGCCAGCCTTTTGGAGTGCTTGAAAAATAAAAAGCACCCAAAAGAGTATTAAAAAAAAAGTCCTTTGGAGTGCATTTTCAAAAAGAAAGCACCTAAAGTAATCTTTTATTTACACCAGTCTTTTGGAGTACTTAACAAACAAAAAAGAGCACCCAAAAGAAATCTTGTGGTTCCTGGCGGACAGCCAAGTCTCCGCCAGAAGTCTGTACGGCCAAAAGTACAGAATGGGAACGCCTGGACCAAAGGCAATTACGCTTGAGGAGTATATGAAAAGAAAAAAAACAGCCCAGCCAACCAAAGATCTTGCCAAATTTCTAGTAACCACAAAACCCAAACGCAGGGGTGGTTTTAAAGCCAGATTGAGAAGGGAGAAGGCGATCCTAATCCGATTGCTGAACCAGGATCCTCCACCTCCATGGGACCAAGCGTCCTCAATGTGGATAAAGATCGAGAGGATTGATCTCCTTTTAAAAAACAAAATAAAATAAAAAAAAGAAAAAAAAAATAATAATAATAGTTTAAGAAAATAACTGTGCATTCAGTTGCACGTTTAGGTCAGTAGGCGTTAACCGCCATTTGACAAAAATTTAACAACAAAATATAAAAAAAAAAATAAAAATATATATATATGTATAAAAAAAAATTAAATTATAATAAATAATTTTTATGAAATAGAAATTAATTAGTCTAATTAAGTATAAAAAAAAAAAATTAAAATATTAAGGTCCTTTGAAATAGAGTAGAAAGTATAAAAACATTATTATTGCAGATTTTATTAGGAAATTCGAAAATTAAAATGGGAAAACCTCAATCAAAAATAGAAAATCCTTCGGCCAACGTGGTCAATGAGGTAGAAGTAGTACAGGGAAACGTAAATTTAGAATTAATTGAATTTTGCTTAATAATAATAACACTTTTGATAGGTTTAAATTCGGTCTTGCGTGTTTACGCATTACATAATAAAAGATTAAAAAAGAAATATACAAGCAGAGCAAATGATTTGGACAGAGTATAGATGGAGTGGCAAGATATAGTGAAAAAGGTTAGATTAATTAGAGAAGAATTTGACCGATCATATAAGTGTCTAAATGTTGACAGACCAGCTAAGGAAGAAACAGTAGACAAACATTTTAACATTCTTTTGCATTGTTTGGAGGAAATAAGAATAGTACTAAACGTAAATTATGAACGATTAACAGCTGCACATAAAATTGCAGCAGA
This sequence comes from Calliphora vicina, assembly GCF_958450345.1. Classification (NCBI taxonomy): domain Eukaryota; kingdom Metazoa; phylum Arthropoda; class Insecta; order Diptera; family Calliphoridae; genus Calliphora; species Calliphora vicina. The sequence goes on along the minus strand of NC_088783.1, from coordinate 13,301,150 downwards.
GGCATTTTTTCATGATGTCAAGAATAGAATAACAACATTAGCAGCCTGTATGAACTGTATGAACATTCTTCCGTAAAAGGGAGGTGTAGCATAAACCATATGTCAATTATACCGACAGAATATTGATATGCAAAAGAAATAATATCATATTACAGAAACGACAAAACAGTAAACACTTTGTGTGTTGTACTAATCGTTACTTAATTTGTATGTGATTCTTGCGTTCAATGTTCTGTCCAACTGCTACATTATCCACTTCAGGGTAAAATGCAATGTAAGCATTAATTTAGTATATAATCAATAACATTTTAATAAATTCACACACTTTGCATTACCAACTCTGAGCTGTAATTTAGCTCGAGCAAAGTGATAAAATAAATAACTTTATCTTTTATTCAAACAATCCTATATTATTTTACGGTAAAAGTAAAAAGAAATAAAAAGAAAAAATCGGTCATCAAATTTGTATAATTGATTATTATCGATTAAAATCGGAACTAATAACTCAATTAATGTATACGTGATTATAATATATCATTTGGAATTTATAAAGTCATCGCATATATGATGACTATGTTAGTTATTTTTTTTTTGTAAAAGTAAAAAGAAATAAAAAGAAAAAATCTGTCATCAAATTTGTATAATTGATTATTATCGATTAAAAATCGAAAGTAATAATTCAATTAATGTGTATTTGATCGATACTTTAGATTACGTTATCTAATTAACATTGTAAGACATATTCTATAAGATTGTCAAGTGAAAAATGCTAAAAGAACAACGCCCTAAATTAAAAAATTTTAACTCAAAAAATATTTCAAATATTCTCAATAAATAAAAAGAGCCATAGTGAAAATGGTAGAAACTCATGTACGAATTCTTTAACAATGTAGAAGAAATTATTTTACATACGTCTTATGGACAGATATTACTGAGGGCCGTTCGTAACAAAGTTGTCGATAAGGCGAATGAGGTACTAAATGTGTACGGTTCTCCCCATAATTAGCAACAATTTGGTACTCCATTATTAATCATCATAATATTGGACAAAATGGTAGTACTATTGAGGTTTTCTATAGCGAGGTGATTGAAATACAGTCAAATACAGTGTAAGAGACTACCTTCGTGAATTTGTATTGAATAAATACGATTTATAACGCCTATGGAAAATAAAACGTTCTTTTAATTTATTTTGTGACGATCCATGGAAGCCGAGTGCTTTACCCCAACATAAGGTGGAAAACATGTCGTTACAAAGAGAATAATTTGTTCAGTCTTATGGAAGTAGTTAAAACTTCAGATAGGGACCAAGTCCTCTTATTTGAGAAAGTACAGTTCACAGGACTACATTGAGATAAATAATATAAACATGAGTGTGGACAAAAATTAATGTCCGACACTACGTGGTATCACTGCAGCGCATTGATACCGATAACTCTACGTGGATTACCATCCTTTACGTATGAGCTATGGGAAAGGATGAAAGCTGTAGGGACTCGTCCCTTCGCTACCTTATCTTCAGATGATAATCGATCTAACTTTAAACCCAAATTTAAAGTTTCAAAATCACTAGATGCACCCAGTACAAGTGCATATAGATTTGATCTATTAGTGACTGACTACGACGATGACGATATCGTCATCAAAGAGAAAGTACCACCTATAATTGTGGATACTCAACACAAGTTTTGGAACTTACTCGAGCTACTTGGTGAGGAATACAGCTATAAGCGAATGTCTGTCGGAACTGAAGTTCGGTGGCCATCTATAATCGAGCCATTAATTAAACCGACACAGTCGGCAGAATATAAAGTAAAACTACTTTGTGGTTTTATTTGCAATAAAAATAATCCAGTGTAGTAATATAAGATATGGTAACACAAATTGTAATTAGATCTGGTAGCATTAATTGTAATTGCAGATAATTGCAACTAACTTGTGGATTGCAAAAAAACTGCAACCAACTTCATTCATTATTGTGATTTCTGCCATTAATAAAGAAAGTGAACACAAAAATAAATAAAAACGTGTTATAAAATACCCTTAGTCTTAAGCGACGATTCAATGAGTGGATCAGATATGGAAGCTACTATTCCTCCGAATCAAGATCCTGCAAAAGATCTCGAATTGATTCCCAACACTCAGATGATAGAAGCAGTTATAGAGGACAAAGTGAAAAAGAAGAAGACAGATGATCAAGTTACGGAAATTCCCAAGAAGAAAATCGATGTGGACGAGGAAATCAAGAAAACAGGTATAATGAAAGGGGGAGTGACGCATATATCCATTTTATCTTTACAACTAATAATATGGACGAAAGAATTTCTGTTGGAGATCAATAAGTGCAGCAAGTCGAATCTTTGTTGAGACAACATCAAGCGTTCCTGTGGATTATAAAAAAGTGTATTTGTATTGCAACACAGTGACTATTTAAACTGTTGTGTAAATTTAAATAAGTAAGTTGTTACAATTATAAACTGCTTTTATTTGCAATTAAAAGTATCCGGTTTATTTAAAGGAAATAAACCACCGTTTTGTAAAAGGTAAACAAACGGTGGTTTTTATAAGCATGAGATAGCAAAATAATAAGTTTGAATTCTCAAGAGAGAATTGCAAAAGAGGCTGATCGATGAATTCAAGCGGCGTAATATTGACATCGGAACTTACGACTTTGAATATAAAGCAGAGGTGCAACATTAAGCAGCATGGAATTATGCACAATGTTTGCTGCTATGATGAAACAATTTAAAGAAGTTCAAGAAAATTCTAGAGCCAACAACGAGAAGCTGAAATTCAAGAAACTTCTAAGATAAAAAACATACAATTAAAAGCTGTTGGATGTGGAAATTTAAGTACAATTTCGTAACACTATTATCGATGAAGAATCGGAACTAAGTATGTTAACTCCAACTCTTAAACAGAAATAATTAAGTTTGTATAAAAAGCCCTCCCATATATGTGGGGACGGGTAATAACGGACGAACAACACGTAGTGGCAACAATTACTAAGATTGCAACTCTGTTATTAACTGACGATTGAGAGGGAGCGAGTACCAAAACTGACGAGTACTAACTTGATCGACAAACGCAACAAGACAGACAAGACAGTTGAAGTTTGGAGTTCGGACAATTAACATTAAACATTAAATTTAAGTCTATCACATAAGCCCGAATTTATTAAATAAATAAACACTATAATTAACTAAAATTATTAAAAAAAGGAATTTTCATTATAAAACCCTACATATATGAGGAACTATGTTAGTTTTTTGGTTTTGAATTCTTTATAACTTTCTTATATACTCGATGGCAACTATCAAATATTCGTTTTGATAGAAGACGCCTTTTAACTGAAATAGTAATATTCAATAAATGTAATATTTATTGTAATTCTTTTTATATAAATTAAAACTACTTTCAATATTTAAAAGTGAATAAAAGTGATCGAGACTACAAAAAGTCAATATATATGAGGAAAGTTTTCGAAAATCACGTGTCATAGTACATCTGAGGTTCTCATTGCCAGGTGATGATGGTGAATATCGGGCTAGACAAGCTAAGAAACTGTGTAAATTCAAGCGACAATCAAAAACTAAAGATCAACTGGGACAGTCGCACATGCGACTGTCTTCCAGAAATAAACAATCTTTTAAAATACAGAAATAACAAATCTTTTATTATTTAATACAACAAAGCTGTGGATTAATCATACCCTCATGAGACCAATGACTGAGACCAATGACTACATATGGGCAAGACGAACTGTGGATCAATCATCCCCTAATTGTGTCAATAAGTTCTCGTTTTTCGGATCGAGTGGCATCTCACTAACACTCAACCAGTACTTTTCCAATCAATCCGAAACAGTATCTCTTAGATCAGACACTAGGACTAACAAAGTACTGTCTGATCAACCTAGGAATGTCCATTATAATCCTGATACAAATAACTATCAGGAAAGAAATTTGTATCCTTCCGTATTACCGGATCACACTCCAGGAATATTTAAACATGATATAACTTAATGAATCACCACTACAATTGGAAGGCCGGTCCCAACTACAAGTCAATACAATGAAATTACACATTTCCGTGACACTATGTTTCATGACGACACTGCCTTTAATTCATTCAACACTTGGAGATATACCTGTGTTGACCCTATCATACCAGAGTATGCCGTTGTAGTTACTGGAAGACAAATTTCAGGATTAATCCCAATTTCATGATCCAATTTGGCAATTACATCATTCCCTCGTTGCTGATGCTCGAGGGAATGTTGAAGAAAAGTTTAGGACCCAAAAGCAGACAAAATTTCCCAGAAAGTTCTTGGTATGGCAAGCAATATGCAGTTGCGGCAAAAGAAGCCACTCATTTGTTACAACGGGCTCTATAAATACCGAAATTTACATCAAGGAATGTTTACAAAAAAGGCTGCTTCCATTCATAAGACTTCATAATGTGTCCACTTATTTTTGGCCTGACTTGGCATCCTGTCACTATGGCAAACAAGCCCTTGAGTGGTACAAGAACAATAATGTGGTATTTGTACCAAGAGAGGCAAATCCTCCAAACTGCCCGGAGCTAAGGCCAGTGGAGAGATATTGGGCTCTTGTTAAAAGAGAATTGAAGAGTACAAAAAAGGTGTCCAAAAGTGTGGTAGATTTTAAACGGAGATGGACTACATGTTCGAGCAAAGTGACAGAAAGCACTATAAAAACGTTAATGGAAGGGTTTCCGAAAAAGGTTCAAAATTTCATCACTAGTGATTAAAACTATAAAAATAATTTTTTTTGTAAATTGTAATAATAATTTCAATCAAATAAAAAAAAAATTAAAGCTGTAAGTTTAGTGGTTTCTTTTTTATAAACATATATGTATGTTAAGAATTTTTCGATCTCACTCCTTATCATGAGGGGACAAGCAATTGTGGGGTTCGGACTAAGACATGTAGCTCCGGCCCATAAGGTTTTATCCCTGTTTCGTCATAGGACCAAATATAGGAACGTTGTAATTGAAGAACTTGAAGATGGATTGTTATACCTCCCCAAACAAAAAAAATTTTAATGTATTTGTATATCGCACCTTAAGGTTTTCCCGCTCATTCAAAAAACATGTTATGAAGTCTGTTCACTTAATAGAGGTAAGAGTGATGGCAATACAATTTACAAGTGCTATAACTACTTAAAAAAGAATTTAAGAAATGTTAAACATCGAGCTGATGACCCAAAGTGCCCCAGTCGGCAAGAATATTTAGACAATTGTTAGCTTGATTTAAAAGTCCTCGCATATATGACGACTATATAGTTAGTTATTTTTTGGTAAAAGTAAAAAGAAATAAAAAGAAAAAATCTGTCATCAAATTTGTATAATTAATTATTATCGATTAATAATCGCAACTAATAATTCAATTAATGTGTAGGTTGTTGTATTATAAATTCTTTATAATATTTTACTTTTCGAATTTATTAATTTATCTAATCACATTGGCCCATATTCATAGTCAGAAATAAAGTATATTTTAAGAGAAATAAAGTCGTCTTTACTTAAGAGTGGACTTTAGGTCTACCATAGACAAGATAAAATATACTTTTGACGTTAAAGTCGACTGTAAATATAAAACTAGCTGAAGCTGTTTTTAACTCATTTAACAACAGAATCAGCTGTTCTTCAAAAAAGTAAAAAAGTTCGACAAAAAGTCAAAAATGTTTATGTTTCAAGATATTGGCAGAGCTTTAACAATTATTGAACAGTTATCAATAAAATTAGAACCAAAATATCCTAATTATGATATTAATATTATTTTTTCCATTTTTCCACCACATTTTGCTTTTTTTCTTTAGATTTCGCTGTTACTTTTATTGTTTATCTTTTTTGTATTTTTTTTAACTTTATATGTCAGCTGTTCAGCGGTGCCACTTGTCTATATTTTATTGTATATTGTATGAAAACATTTTCTACATTTGAGGTGGCACCCAGTTAAAGTCGGTTCAATTTAAAACACTCTTTAATTTTGACTATAGTTGCAAAATAATTAAAAGCAGGGGGCAAATCACGGCATTCGATATCGAGTGTACGTTCATGTAGAAAAAAATTTCAATGGCTGCAATATTTTGGATCACGGTAGTCGATCGTAATTTATATTACCTACTACTATTTTTTACATTGCTGAATCATATGACAATAAGAAAACAAAATAAATAAATTTGTGATAAATTGTTAAATTGCGAAAAAAAAATGCAGAATGCAGATTTGCCAGTGGCAAATTTCATAATGTTTTTTACTTTGATTAGCACAAAGTACCATGTGCAAAGTTGTGAAAAATGTAAACAAAATAAAAAACAAATTGTGGCCCAAAATTTTACAATTTTAAAATAAAATTTGTGGAACAAATCAAGATCCCCGCAACAGTTTATATTTTTATAATTTTTTTTTGTTAATATTCATATTTTCCGTATTGCCGGCCTTCGGCCGGGCGAAGGGACTTTAAACTCTGGGGTGTATCGATCACCGGCTTCCCTAAAATCACTTTTTCTGTATATCAAAATTTTCTGAAGTACTGTCATAAAAATTCAAAAAGTAATTTTTGGTTCAAAATATTAATAAACAGTTCCATATTATATATCATATTAAAGGTATTTTGAAGCACTATTCAATGATAGCCATTATGATCAGATTATATTCCAAATACATGAGAAATTTACTATTATATATGTATATTGACTTTAAATGCATATAACTATTAAACTAATAGAGAGCAGACAAAAATTTTAACATTTTTGTGCTTATCAGTATGAGAGCTATAAACACCAAAAAAATTATTCAAATGCAAGCTGTTTCGATGATCTTGATTTATGCCAAATTTGTTTATTTTAACACAAATTTTGAGAAAATATCAGAAAAATACGTATATTTTTATTTATTTATTATTTTTCTTCATTGTTTTGGTTTATTTGTTTACTTTTACCACAAAACGGCAGTGTTTATTTCTTTTCGATAAGAGATTACCAATCGAGTAAAACTTCGAGTATATACGTTTCGATAACGACTGCAGTGATCCACGTTAACTACATTTCGATGACAAAGTACTCGATTTCGAATGCGGTGATTTGGCCCTAGGTTTTTATTTTAAAGTTGTTTCTAAAAAGAACCAACTTTAGTGTTTGACTATGATTATGGGCCATTATCTATGAATCTTATATTAATAATTTTTATATAAAATATAATAAAAAGATTCACTCTGACATTGAAACCAATTAGTTTCACATAGGTGATCAATATAACAATATTATTGATTTAAACACTTAAATCATTTGGAATTTATAAAGTCCTCGCATATATGACGACTATGTAAGTTATTATTTTTTTTTTTTTGTAAAAGTAAAAAGAAATAAAAAGAAAAAATCTGTCATCAAATTTGTATAATTGATTGTTATCGATAAATAATAATTCAATTAATGTGTAGGTGATCAATATTGATTAAAACACTTAAATCTTTTGGAATTTATAAAGTCCTCGCATATATGACGACTATGTTGTTAGTTATTGTTTGGTAAAAGTAAAAAGAAATAAAAAGAAAAAATCTGTCATCAAAATTTAATAATTAAATATTATCCATCAAACATTGGAATTAATAATTTCATTATTGTCTGGCTGAGTTAACTAAAACACTTAAATCAAAATAGAAATGGTGACGAAAATTGAAAGCAAGCCATAGAAAATTAAATAAAAAAAACCTATGAAATGTTAATGGGTATTTAAAACTAAAAATAATGAAATTGGTTTTTGAATTAATGAGACACAAAGTAAGACTGGTCGTAAAAGGTTGTTCACATAAACCAGGAATCGATTATCAAGAAACTTATTTACCAGTTGTGCGGTATACATCAATTAGGTATTTACAGTAGCCCAATAAAGTCTACATACAGGAACTCAAATTAAATTTCTTTCGTTGAAAGCTGTATTTGTAAGTTAAAAGTAATGAAATATATATTTATATATTTGTTAAAAAAATAAATTCACACTAAAAAAGATTAAAACAACATCACTTAAGTCGAGTTTAGCAACATTTCCTATCACCTCCAAATTTCACCGTTATTAGAATTTTTGATTCTGAGTCAAATAAAGAATTTTTTTTTGCTTTTTTGGGCTTTAATGTTCAAAATATTATGAAACTTAATAGCCCCGCACACCCAAAAGTAGGCGTGACCGAGAATAAATTTGTCGTTATTTTACTCAGAATCAATAAATCTAATAACGGTGAACTTTTGGGCGTTATTTGAATTTTTTTTGCTAAAATGGACATAAGACATGTATTATTATATATCTCATAAAAAAAACTAAAAAAAACTGCTTTAAATTAAAGTAACATAATAATTTTTCCTGTATGTAGACATTCTTGGGCTACTGTATTGCCAATTACATCACCTTTTGACCTGGACATTGAACAAAGTAACCGCAGCTGATCTATCTGAAAAAATATACATTGAACACCCAAAAAGCCTCAAATATAATATAAAAATTAAAGTCTGTAAGCTTAACAAAGCCATTTAAGGTTTAAAGCAAATTGGTACCGAAAGCTGAACCAGACCTTAATAGGCTTAACAACGGTCAGTGGCTAAAATAATGTTGCAACGCCAGGGAATATTGTGAGACCGGACAATTAACGTTTGAAAAATAGTGGTTATTACTACATTCTTACTATTGTGGGCTTGCAAAAATTTCAGAATTGAACTCGAGTTTAAAATAAATATTTTATTGTAATAACTTGATCATTTGCATAATGAATATTCGTATCAAGTAAGCATTAAAATTTCGATTATGAATATGGTTGTGAGTATTTTTACACTTGTCGATACGTAAATTAATCATGGATGTGAGAAAATTACCGCAGCCGATGACAACCTAACCACATTAAAAACATGTACAACATGTTGTACATAGGCTATATTGTGAGTGTTATGTCTATTTGAGATCGATGATAACATTTTAACTTAGTACTGCATACTAATTATTTTAAAATAATCTTTAGTTTTTCCAAAAAAACTTTTCTTTTTTAAACACATACGCACTTTATAGAATTTTGTTTATAACACTATCACACATTATTATTATCATTATTTTGTTTTTTTTTTTTGTTTTTGGTTCACACATTCACGCAGTTATCTTAATTATTTTTATATATCTATTAAATATCAGTCTTTTTTTTGTAATTATTCAGTTAATTTACGATTTAATCTTACAAATTTCAATATTTTTAAGGACTAGATTCAAGTATTGAAAGAAAACGAAAAAAAATGAATTTAATCTGCAATCTTCAGTAGTTACCGTGTCGTATTGACGATTATTTTCATAGAAGAAAATAATTGTATGCAAGAGAATTAAGGATATAAATGTGAATGTAATAAATAAATATATAAATAGTAAATAAACATAAGGAATATGACTGGTTATTTAAAATTAACTTACATTAAATGTTGACTTTATAGCCATATTAATGGTGATAACAGTGTTGGTGATTGCTTATGTTGATAGTTTCGCGTTGCTGTTGTGGGTTGCAGATGATCTTGAGGGAATATTATTATGTTAGCTATTGGTGGTAGGACAAGAGATCATCAAAACAGGACATATAAAACATATCAAACGCATTACTCAGGATTTTATGGGAGTGGTTGTTTTGTTACTATTGTTTCTATTAACATTCTTTGCACTAGTTTTAATACAAGTCAATGAAGACACAGAAGACACTGGTGACTTTTGAGTTTGAGGCAAAGTAGCTGGAAATTCCTTCTCATCGTACATTTTAATTTGGCGCGGTGTCAAAGTACGATTTAAATCTTTACGCTTGGACAATTTCTGTGTGCTACTAATGTTAGCAATTGTAGTAACATTATTAGTGACTGTAACATTATTATCAGCTTCATCAGTGCTGCCACCGCCAATATCTACCCCCAACTCTTCATCAATAGATGTATGTTTATTATGTTCCTCGTAGTTCTCAACAGTGGCAGCTGTTGTAAGGCCCAAATCATTAAGTGTAGAATTTGTATTTACATACTGCTGTAAATGATGTTTTGCATTGGTAACAACATCAGAATCTATTTCACTGAATGCTGTTGTGGTGGTTGTTGTGACATTTGTATTTGTCAGTGCACTAGCTCCAGTTGCACATGGCGATGGTATGTTAATTGGTGAAAATACCGAATTTAAATCTAATGTTTCCTGTAGAACACGCCACGATGCCACAAATACTGCCTTAACGCGTTCAAATGTTTCAAAATCATATACAGAGCGTGCTGTATTTGTTAAATCAAATGGTTCTAGAAAAATTATATAAAAAATTTTATATTAGTAGGTTGTTTTTAATAAATCAGCAAATCGTTACAGGAATCGAAAAGGAACTGAACATTTTTTACAAAAATTAAAATTTCCAAGATGTTAAGAAATACCGTATGTTTTGACAGTACAATGGAAACTTTACCAAATATGTAATGAATACGATATAGCAATGTCCATCTGTTGAAATCAACTTTCCGTAGCCAGCCAATAACTTACATACACGATTCAGGTATTAATATATCCGCTATAGACCCGCTTCGATTGCTATTTAAAATCGAGAAAATCGGTCGAGATATAAGGAAAAAACCAGGACAACCTAGATTTTTTACCCATTTTTTATCTATATCTGGATTACGAAATCATTTAAATAGACAATATGGATATCTAATGATAGATATTACAAAGTCCTTTGCAACTACATGTTATATATGTAAGTCGGACCTGCAACGGGTAAAACTCGGGAAAAATATTTTTTAAACCGAATCTAAAAAATAACAAAAATTAAAATTTGCATAACTAAAACTGTAAATTTTTGCAGAAAAACCAAAATAACTCAATTTCTTGAGTTCAACACATAATCGGACAAAGTAAGATAGGTATTCTGTTGTCTAGAATGGCCTGTAAACGCTTTATAATCGATTTTACCAAGTTTTGACACACTTCCGGCTCTTTTGACTTCCATGCTTCTGGTAAGGACTCTTCTAGCTGAACTAATGTGTTACTTTTTATATGATGCACTCTCCTAGCTAATTCCTGCCAAAGATACTCAATTACATTAAAGTCTGGAATCTGTGCAAGTGGTTATATATGTTTGGAACTATTATGGATCAACCTTAGCTAAGCAACACTTGATGTGTGCTTGCTTGGAATCATTGTCTTGATAAAAGGTAAAGTTGTTTGCGATACCAACTTTTCGCACATTGCTTTACATTTTGTTTGAAAATGGTAGAAAAAAATTGTGAGAAAAACAAATCTGTTCATTTTGCCTTCAATAAAATGCAAATCCAAACTAAATAAAAAAAATTCGATAATAAGGCGTTGTTACTTTTACAAGCAATTAATAACAATGCAGTACATACATTAACCCTGTTTAAGTAAAAAATATTCAGTTCCTCTTCGATACAATTCAAATGCTAAATAAAAACTTACCCTCAATACATAATTCTTTCCACTGGTGTATATCATTTTTAATAGATTTTGCTATACGACATACATTTATGGGCAAAAGTCCACCCGTGCGTATAGATATAGCGTATTGTGTATAGCTGTTTGAATAAGACAAAATATGTATATAAAATAGTTATAGCGACGACTTTTAATTTAATAATAATAATTACTCGAAATAGCTGTAGTACTCAAGAAAACATAAAAATAATTCTCCAATAGTTTGAGGATTTTTGCTCTCATAGGGTCCTATAGTTTCATTCATGTCCACATAACCAAAATCATTTGAACGTAGCTAAAATTAGTTAAAAAAAAAGATCGTAAGTAAATAATTTAAACTATCAGGTAGGTAGGTATGTGATGTAAATCGAACGTTTTGGAAAGGTGTGATGAATTTCGATCGATTTCGAGAGTAATTTTTCAATATAAGACATATTCTGACAAATAGTAAATAATTTAACAGTATTTGGGCAAGTATAGCTGTACAAATTAAAGCAATATTAAATACATCACAACCAACTTGGTTTTCAAATCGTTTCGTTTTCGAAATCGATTTCCATGTGTTTTTATTAACTTACCCGGGGAAATTTATAGGGAAACATTTCATGTAAACAAGGTAGTACTGGTGGATTCACGGCGTATTGCAAGAAATGTATAACCATTAACACCAACGAATAACTAGATATTGTCATGTTTTTAGCATTGTTTATATTATGGTATTGAGCCCACAACTTTGTTACCAACACCAGAGGACGTAAACGCCAGTCAACTAGATAAGAAAAATGAAAGTTATATAAAATGTTGGAAGAAAATAAATACAATTTTAATTTATCGCTACAAACTAGCTTTTACTTACGCTGTGAGTAACAATAAAGCAGATGAGTATTTTTAATACCAACACAATTATTAAAATTGAGATCAACTTCCAATTGATTTATGCGATCACGAAAACGTAAAATTGGTACTTTTGCTTCAATTAAATTGAAATTCTCAAATTCACCTAAAACAGAAGAAGATCACATTGTATAAAATATGTAGTAGACACGTAAGAAACTTAAAAGCGAATGAACCACAGCTGTATTATTTGGGGTGAATTTATGTTAAAGAAATATGTTAAACTCAGGTAGGGATGAATGAAAAATAAAACATTAATGAGTGCAACAAACGCATATGCTCACATGTTATTTCAGGATCTTTTGTATTCAGGTAAAAGTAAAACAAGCAACTGTGCTAAGAGGGTTGCTATCTATCATTTAAATATAACTATTATTGGATATATTTCATTTTTTGTCAGAGTTACATTTTCTAAATTTTTATAAAAAAAAACTCATTCAACACCCAATTCAGACGATGATTTTGATGACGTAGTTTTTTGTCAATTCCCTTTTGAAGTAGCTTTCAAAAAGCATTTGCATTCATTATAGTTGCACGATTTTTTTCATGTTTGATTAATCTGCTTTAATCCGCTTCATCCGATCTAATTATGAAGGATTCCTGACGTTGTAGATTCTCACGTTATTGATAATTTACTATCAAAGCTTTTTATATTATTATTCCACATTTTATTTTTTTATTTTAGAGTTTTTATAATTTCCAAATTTCATTTCAACTTTATTTCATAACAAGCCACTTCAAAATAAGAAAAAGAATAAAACGTAACAAGAAGAAAACCAATTAGTGTAAAGATAAATATGAAAAAAGAAACACAAATTGTGTCATTTTATTTAACCCTCATGCTTCATTACACTGTTCGTCAACAAACCAAAAGTGACGTCGTAAAAATCATCGTTTGAACTGGGTGTATATGGGTACTCCGTACTCAGTACCAAAAAGTAACTAATCGATATTTTCAGAGTTGTATTTTTTTTTAGCGTTTTGTAATGTTTCTGTTCTGTAGGCTGTTTTTTTGTAGTTAGTTTTTCCGTAAGAACGTATTAGCTGTGTGTAATAATAACCAACTTGTGATTTCGTACTCTCTTTTGTGTGTTTTTATGCCAAGGGTAATATAGAGTAAGTTCGGGTAATGTGGTATATCTATTTTTTATTTGACTATAATTTTAAGAATCTTAATTCGATTGGAACATTTCTCAGCTGTGTTAGGTTTACAAAAAGTGTTAGGTTTACAAAAACAAAATTTTGTCATAATTTTTTTTTCAGTAAAAAATTTAAAAATTCCAAAAAAAAATGTCATAATTTTTTATTTCACTATAAAATTAAAAAACAAATTTTGAAAAATAAAATTATTAAAATTTTTATTTTAATTTATATTTGAAAAAAAATTTAAAAAAATTTCATAATTTTTTTTCACTATTCATTTGGAGAATGTACCAATCTATCTTGAGTTGAATTTTTTTACACTGTGTAGCTGACAGTTGCAGTAGATGCAAACATCTTGTATGTAGTTGAATCTCAACAATGAAATGTCAATTTCAATGGACTGTGTGATATTTCGAAAATGCGTCATAGAAATTGAATACATATATTCAATTATGTACATTAAGATCACATTAATTAATAACCACATTAGTTATTTCAAAAAAAATCTAACATTAAAAATTAACTTTGTTAAAAATCTATTTTTATTCTTTAATCCTTAAATGCGCAATTTTTTTCTTTTTCGACAATTTTTTTTATATGATATTTAAATGTATGTACATTATAAAAAAATACTAAAAAAAAATTATATTTATAAAAAATTTGAGTTTTATTAAAAAAAAGGGTTTGTTGCCATGCCAAATGGCAACTTGCGTTACTTCTAATTGATATAAAAATTCGGAGTCGATTAAGCCATGTTCGTATGTCTGTTGAAATCAATGAAGACCCCAGATATCATCGGGATCCAAATCTTCAATAATTTAAAATCAGCAAAATCGGTCTACAAATGGCTGAGATATGAGGAAAAAACCAGGACAACCTCGATTTTTGACCTATATCTGAATTACTAGTCATTAATATAGACAATATGGATATCTTCAAAGACCTTTGCAACGACGTATATAAGACCATAGTAAGTTGGACCTACAATGGGTCAAAATCGGAAAAAATATTTTTTAACACGAAAATTTTTTTTTCACCAAAAAAAATTAAAAAACAAACAAAATTAAAATTTAAAAAAAAAATAAAATTTAAATTTAAAAAATTAAAATAATTCGAAAAAAAAAATTTTTCCAAAAAATTAAAAAAACAAGTTTTGAAAACAAAATTTTGTTTATGTTAAAATATTTAAAATTTGTATTTTGAAGTATAATTTGGTGAAGGGTATATAAGATTCGGCATAGCCGAATATAGCTCTCTTGTTTAGACTTCATTTAGAAAAATTAAATAATACCTAAAAAACAATAACAAAACATAATAAAAAACATATAACGGGAAATTGTACAACACTTTGTCACTAAACTCGAGGTGTAGGCAATTGGCAACATACAATAATTGTATTTTTTTTTACACAGTTAACTATTTTTTTAAATTTTTTTATTATTGAAATTAATAATACGTACATTAGTTTAATCGAAAATTAATTTTAGTTGTTGGAATATCACTTAGAAACCGAAAATCGGACTTTTTGGAAAAACTTTACAAAACAACCATTTCTATTAAATTTGTTCAAGTTCAGATAACCAGATGTTATAAAACAGTGTTAAACCAATAGGCCCTAATGTACAAAATTGCATTTTTGTAGCTATAAATTATTTTTTTTATTAAAAAATCGGTTTGTTGCCAAATGGCAACAGTACGCATTTAAGGGTTAAAAAAGTTACTGAATAATTTTTTCTGGACAGTATACGAACACGAATTTACTTAGGTAATAAAGGAAAAAAACCCACCAAAAGATTAGAATTTCTTATGTATATTAAAAATAAATCAATATCAGACTTATGAATGTTTAAAAAAATTTAAAAAATATATATCTTTATTACTTACCAGATTTACTAAGACAATCGCGTAATACAGTCAAATTAAATAGAGCCTCCATACGGGGATCGATACTAGAAGCACTTCGAGAAACTAAACACATATCAACATCAGATGAATCTGAACCAAAGCCCGATATTGTAGAACCAACCAAATAGAGACCATAACGTGGGTAGGCATTCTAAAGCGAAATAACAAACAAAAATGTAACACATGTTAATGAAATTTATTAGAATTGCGAATTTCAAAATTCTGGAGAACTTTAAATTTTGTATGGCCATGGAAAACATGTATACCAATTATCGAATTCAGAAGAGTAAATGTTAAAAAGTTAATTTGTTTATCGAAATTTTTAAAAATTTCCTTTATAGAAATGCCAATTCTAACTTTGACGCACAGTCTCTTTCTTACCTTAATAAACACATACAAAAAGCGCCATAAACGCATTTTCTGCTTAAACGTTTCTTCGGTTTGTTGGGAACTAATGAACTTTTTCCAAATACCCTGCGAAAGATTATCCCATTTGGAGTTATTTAGTAAAGTGACTGGTGCTTCTTTGGCTTCGACCAGATGTGCCCGTGCCAAAAAGCGATCAGGCGGGGTATGTGTAAAGAAATCATGCACTGATGAACTAATCGATGAGCTACTTAAGGCACGCATATGATGAGTTTGAGGATTGTTATAAAGTAAGTTGTGGGGCGGCAGTGGGGGTGGTAATGGTTGTTGTTGGTGGTGTGAATAAAAATGTTGTGCTGGTGGAGGCGGCGGCAGCTGTTGAGGTCCACCAACCGATGTAGTTAGTGAATTTTGTGGCAGTGGCAATTGATTATTAGTACGTCCGTTGTTAGTATTAATTCCGCCTCCTCCACCTCCACCACGAGCTCGTACAGCACTGGTTAAGGTAGAAGCTGATGAACCGGACAATGAAGATGTCGAAGATGATGAGGATTGATATGTTTGTTGTGCTATCAAACGCTGTTGTTGTGGTGCCAATAACTGCGACGAGCTAAATATAATTTAGATGAAAAAACAATGTAATGAAAGTCAACTATTGTTTGATGTAGGCTTTAGCACTTACCCCCTTTTGTAATTGTGTCCTCCATTTGTGGAATTAATACTTCCCCCGCTAACAGAATCAGCACTCGAACTGGTTCCAATGATTATGTTACCAAATTGATCATTTAAGCAGGACGCACAGGGAGATGGCGACGAACAGGTACTGTTTGGGCAACAGGTACGGTGCAACGATTGCTGTGTTTGTTGAACTTCATCGTTTGACAGGCGAGGTGATAACGAGGCCGATGAAGAAGCGCATGAGGATGATGACGATCGTGGAATTAGAGCCACTTGAGCCGAAGATGTTTGTTGATATACAAATTGATTGTTGAGATGCGAGGGACTCCAGTAGCCATCGCTGCCGTTAGAACGATTGGCAACAGCTGTTAATGCTGATGCAATATTTAATTGATCGGCGGCTGTTTGGCCAGCAGTTGTATTCAAATAAAACTGATGTGGTAGCTGTTGCTGCTGGTAATCATCATCTGTGTAACCACTGGGAGATTTTGTGGGTAAATTTAGTAGCGATATAACACCATTGCCGTTATTACTATAAATTTGAGGCAGATGTGAAGTTTCGTTGCTCGATTTGTAGGTGTGTTGAGGGGCCAATTGTTGTGAAACTTGTAGATTGGGAAATACATGTGTTGTTGCCGCCCCGCTGTAGTTATACTCCAAAGGACTATGTAGGGGAGTCGTAGGTCCACACGTAGCTGGTGTTGTAGGTTGACTACAATTATGTTGCTGCGTTTGTTGTGCCATCAGAGATAGCGAAGCGGTAGAGGCTGACGACGACGAAGACACTGAGGACAGGGAGGACTTAATCGCTTTTATGGAATTATATTTATGTTGTGCCGAAGAATGATTCGAAGAGTTATCTGAATCGTAATCATTGCCAGCAATGACTCCAGAAGTCGATGAAGACGTGGCCGCAGCAGCCGCGGCAGCAGTGGTAGCTTCATCTAATTGCGAACAGCATATTATATTATGAGGCGGGGGCGGTGCTTGTTGAGTGTTTAAAGAAGTACTTGCAGTGTTGGTCTGCGGTGTAGGAGAAGGCGACGGTGAAGGCATGGTCAGCGTTAAGGGAGCCAACATTTTTTTATTTAAAAAGGTTTGCTGTTGCTGCTGAAATTGGTGAAATTGTTGCTGCTGTTGTACAGCCATCTGTTGTTGCGTATTGGCATATCTGGGATATTGCAAGTGACTGTTGAAATTCATTAACATGGCCACAGGACCGGGGCTATTCTCCAGGGGTTTGGGACTGTGGCTATTTGTTGCTGACAACGGCGTGGGCGGCAGAGATTGAGGCCCCGGACTACAGCCCCTCGATGTGGTGCCACTTACAGAGCCATCGGTACTCACATACGTTAAGTTGTAATAGTTTTGATGTTGTAACATATTGGGTGAATTCATCATTGAGTGCTGATGATGATGACCATGGTGATTGTGATGATGATGACTATGATGATTGTTGTGATGTCCTCGATGATTCCCACGTTGATTGCCAACGCCTAATGTTTTTGATGGCAAAGTCTCAATGGCTAAATTTAAATTTAACGAGCTATTGTTTGATTCCTGAACCTGCAATTGACGGCTGGAAGTATTTGAAGAATTCGATTTCGAAGACGAAGTCGAACAATTTGATGTTGTACTAGAAGCATATGAAGATTTTTTATTTCCTTGTGAGTTATTTAATGAGTTTGCATAAGTAGCTGCATTATTCTGCTGCTGTCGTGATTGCTGTTGTGGCATAGAATTATTTTTATCAGAGGGTGCATTATGATAATTTGTATAAGCATAAGATGAATTTCTTTGACCACCACCACCTCCTCCACCATTTGTTACTAATCTATTTAATTCACCTCCATATGCTCCTCCACCTCCATAATTTGTATGCTGTAAACCCCCCGTCGATTGTTGCTGATATGGAGTGGCATAATAACTGTGATGATAGCGGGCATGTGTGGGAGGTTGTTGATGCGTATAATGCTGCTGTTGTTGTTGTTGCTGATCATTATAACAATTAGCATTTCTGGAGTTGGAAGACGATGCTCCTGCGCTATTACTACTACTATCATTATTCGCATTTGAGATTACATTGTCTCCTCCTAGTAAATCCTTTTGTAAAAATGAAGCAATAGTCAACTGAGAGGGCTGATGATGATGATGATTGCCACCACCGCCACCACTATTAGTATTTGAGCCACCGCCACCGTACATATAACGTGGTTGACGTTGATTTGTTGTCATTGCCGTGTAGGGATAACTGTTGTGTACTGGCGAAATGGTTGATGATTGATTTCCATATGCATTCGTTGAACCTTTATGAATTATAAAGAAAGAGATAATCGAAGTGATTAAAATTGTCATTATTTTATGAGTTCTTAAGTCTTAAATTTTTTCCAATTTTTGAAACATTAACGGAAAATCGAATCCGAGTAACGTTTTCGATTTTAAAACAAATTCACATAATTTGGTGTTGGTATGTCGAATCCACATGTTTTACACGTTTTACTTTCTAGTACAGAAATGTATTCCAATGTACAAAATCGTGCGATTTGCAGAACATTAATTTGTCAATTATTCGTTTTTAAAAATCGCTCGTTTTTGGAATCACTCGATTTACAGAACAGATGCGTTTGTCAATGTTAATGAGTTGTTAATAAAGATATATGTAGATCACAAATAGGTAAAACAGCCAGATTGAAAAGTTAGTAAACACCATTGAATTATTTGATTTGTTTAAGATAATAAAAATCTTAAAAATCCATCCATCGATTAAAATTTAAAAATTTCGGTTTGTTGCAGATTAAGCCGAATATTATCCCGAACTCTATGGGCTACAATAAAACGGATATATTGCTATATGAGAACCCCTGTATATTTTGGTTTCGGTTAAAAATCTATTTAAATCTACATATTTCAAATTATACCTTTAAGAAAAATCAAGAGATATATAACAATTACCTTGAACACCAGATGATCGCACGGCCACACCTGTCATTTTTACACCAACCGAATGTAGAAAATCTAAGCTATAGGAATTTGGTGATGTTGGCAACGACGTTGTTGCAGATGTTGACGACGATGTAGTCGTTGTACTTTCCAATGAATTCGTTTTATTTCTATCGCTACTGTTGCTACTAATTGTTAGTGATTTTATCATTTGCTTTGATTCATTGAGCTTTCCAAAGGTATTCTGTTGGTGCTGCTGTTTTGGGGGTGTTGCAGAAGTTTTTGATAAGGAAGTATTGCTCTTACTTGTTGCTGTAGATTTTATAGATGTTGCACCACTTGATCCTGTTGCAGATGTGTTCATTGCTATTTTATCCACAGATTGAACCTGATTTTTGGAAATATGTTTTTGTTGATTTGTATTGATGTTAGCAGCTACTGTTGTGGAATATTTTTGAGCATTGTTGTTGCTACTTTTACCCAAAGTTTGTCTATTACCACCATCCGTATTTGTTAAGAGATTTTTATCCGATACATTATGCTAAAATTGCAGAAAATCAAGGTTATTTGATGAATATGTAAATAAATGTATTTATTAAAAACTATAATATGTGTTTGTTTATACAGACATATATTTGATTCAATCGTATGTCTTTCTTTATACAGTCCACTTTTGATACAATGAATATATAAGAAATATGTCTTTCAATACGCTGAACCGAGTATTATATTGCTTTTCTAATTATGTACTTAAAAATGTAGATTAACTCCCTAAAACTGAAAGTATAGAAAATAGCTTTTATGATATGGGTCGATTTTCCCGATTTTAATTTGCAACCGACCCGAGGATATACCCGATATTTTGGTGTATCAATCACGTTTGTCAGTTATTTAGGGGCTTCAGAAAGTTGATGTCAACAGACAGACAGACGGACATCGATATATATACTTTATGACAAATGACAAACATTGTTTATGGTGAAGAGTATAAAAACAGGAAATTGTTTCGATTCTATAAAACTAAATTAAGCCTAACAACACAGAAAATTCATTTCAAAGATTAGATAATATTCTAAATGATTGTAAATTCAAAAAAAATCTTAGTGGGAGGAAACTAATAATTTTTTGAACCTTTGCTCTTCTGAATTTAATATTTGGCATACATGTTATGTTTTCCATAGCCATATAATATTTAAAGTTCTCCAGAATTTCAGAATTCGCTTATGTTTGATTTTGATCATATTTTTAATGCTTCAAAATACCTAAAGTAAAAACTGTTAATGGTGGCGTTTACACTTTGATTTAAAATCATGTCGTTTTTTTTTGTTTTTTTATTTAAAACCCCTACGAAAATCCCTTTTTTGCCTTTTTTTGTCAACCACGTTTGCCTTTTTTGGCATATAATCGTATCAACAACCAATCAGAAAAGAGCTCAAAGCAGAATATCAAAAAAAAGTCTAGAAAAACAGAAAACTTGCCTTATGTTTAGACGTCACAATTTGTTAGAACAAAAAATAAAACATGATTTTTAGTCATGACTTAAAGTCATAATGTAAATGCCCCCAATAACTTTAAAATTGTTTGTCAGCTTTTATAATTTTTGATCTCATATTAAAATTATATTATTAAATTATAATTGTATAATAATAAAAAAAAAAAAATAAATTAATGAATCGTAGATTTAAAAAGATATGCTCCATTTTCCAAAGATTTTCCTTACATATGAGCCATTACGTGATTAAAAATATGTTTAAAATTCACAAATGGGACCATGGGGGGTTCTCGAGAGATCTGGGGCCAAATTACAGCATTCGTCATCGAATGAACTATCGTATCGAATAATGATTTCGATATTGAAATTATTATAAAATGTACTAAATTTCTTGCTCGTTATCCAATGCCAGAATCTCAAATAGGAAAATTACGATAAATTTTACTCGATATCGAATGCGGTAATTTGGCCCCTGATATAGTTAAAGTGTTTTTGTTGATTTACTCAGAAAATTTAAGTCCTTGCGATTTATTTAAGACTAAGTTTATATGCCTAAAAATATATTTGAAGTATTAGGATATGTTTACTAAAAGTTTATTACCTCGATTTCCCCTCATAGTCCAACTCTGAATTTTGTATGTGTTGTTAACCATACAATGGCTTAAAATTAATTAAAATCTTTAGAAAATGAGAGATACATTTTTTGAGTCATCCTTTGTTCAAGGATACTATTTTGGTTCAATATCCTGTGTTCAAAATAAAAAGCATTTTTGGGAAAATACATTGAAACTTGGATACATAAGCATTACTTACAATGGGATCAATATTGTAAAAATTTTAAAGTAATATTTCTTTTATTTTTTTAAAAATATCCTAATTCTTACCTTCTCTTTAGATAATTTGGGCGATTGAGTTGTGCTACTCCCCGTAGAATAGCCTGAAGATGTTAAACTGCCACTTAAACTTCCACTTCCAGTACCAGCGCCACCACCACTACCACCACTAGTATTTGAATTTTTCCAAAATGATTTCTTTTTTGTAGCTGAAGAAGTCAACGAGGATGAAGTTGTGGTATTTGTTGATGTTGCTGAAGGTGTTGAAGCTGACGAGGAAGTAGTTCTTGTCAAATTTTGATTCGTATTACTTTTGCTGGCAACTGCAGCCGCTACAAACTCTTGTAAGTTACTAGAAGTATTTGTTAATTTGTAATTAGTTGAAGTTGCCTGTTGTTGTTGCTGCTGAGACAATTTGCTAAAATTTGTCCAGCAACTAATACATGATGGTGAGATAGTTGGTGTTGTGGGTTGTTGGGAGCTGGTCGAAGACGTTTGGCGATGATAATCGCCTGTTGCTGTTGACGAGGTAGATGCTGATGAACTAGTTGCTAATTCATCAGAATTGTTTTGTTGCAACAAGCAAGAGCATGTTGTATCGATTGGGTTTGTATTGTGATTTATTAAATTATTGTTTGTATTGTTGGTGATATTACGTTGCTGCTGCTGTGGCTGTGGCTGTAGAACGAGTAAATCCATATTGGGGGGATAATTTTGATTTTTAGCTAAACTACTATTGTTATTTGTAATTGTTGTGGTTGTGGGTGTAGAGTTTATGGTTTGTTGCATGGCCGATAAATACTGTTGTTGTTGTTGATGTTGTTGCTGTTGCTGCTGGTAATGATGTTGTTGCTGCTGGTGTTGATGTTGTTGTTGCTGCTGTTGTTGATAGTATTTTTTACGATTCAATGATGAAGTGGTATTGTTGTTACTATTATTGTAATGTTGTTTTTTCACTTTGTTGCCACCATTATTGTTATTGTTGTTACTATGATGGTATTTCTGTTGTTGGTGCTGCTGTTGTTGTTGCTGTGTTATATGTTGTTGCATTTTATTGTTGTTACCATGTAGAAATTTCGTTTTACTATTATGTTTTTGCTCACGCTTGTTCGATTTGTGATTCGAACCTGAGCTGCCACTGCCACTACCACCAACACTGCCTCCACCACTTCCACTTCCCTCATTATTTAATTCTTTTGCAGTGGCAGGTGCTCCTCCGCCGCCCTGAGCGGTAGGCGAGGTATTATTTGTGTTTAGTGTTAAAATTTTCATATTGCTAGCATACATAATATATATCTTTGTGTGTGTTTTTTTTATTTATTTTAGTTTGTTTATTAGATTTTCTTACTTTAAAAATCGTTTACCAATATGGTTTTGATTTGAAAATTATTTTTATTTATTTTTATTATATTCCTTATAGTAAAACGTTGGAAATAATTTGGTTTTTATATTTTTTAGCCGAACTTCTAGGTGTGTTTATAAAATTGCCCGAGTTTCAGCTGTTTTCTTGTGTTAATAAATTATGTTAGTTTGGTTTTCTCTTTTTAGGTTTTAAAATTATTAATTTACTTATCTTTACTAAAAAAAATCCAAACTATTTGGTGCAAATTGTTTTGCTTTGAGCATAAATTTTATTGTTGGGCAAAGTAAGGAAGTGAATTTTGTGGTTGGTTTTCATTTCATTATTGTAATGTGTTTATATATTGTGGGCGCTTTGGTTTCGTCTAGCTATTTGCCAAGTGAAAAATCTTTCATTCATTTTATTTACCTTTTAATGGAGATTCTAGTTTGTTTAATATTTATAATTGTAATAATCCTTCTTTTTTATTCCATTAATATTATTGGTGCCATTTTGTAGCAATTCAGTTTGTGGATTCAATTTCTATAATACGTCCATCATCTTATCGACAACTGAAATTAAAATATAAGTTATAGCAAATACAAATGAAAATTGTTAATTTTTATTATAATAAAAGTGTAAGTTTTTTATAATATATGGCCACAAATTAAGGGAGTTACTACGCAGCTCAATCCGAAAACCAAGATAAATTTATGTGGAAGATGGCACTTCTAACAAGATAAGGACCCAGAACCTACAGAGACCATTGTAATGGAATATTTACTATGTAATGTAATAAAACTTAAAACAATTTGAAAAATTTATAAATAAAAATGGACCGTAGTATAAGAAAAATTGCAATAAAAAATGATCTTATGAATAAATGACACATTTTTTAGGATGCCACAATTCAATTCAATGAAAATCCATTATATGTCGTGTTCGAGAGCAATGGAGGTACAACAAAATATTAGTCAATGAATATTTTAAATAATATAGAAACATAAGGTAGGGTGAATGCACCAGTAGTCGGCAGTTTAACTTTTTTTCAGTTTTTAAAGTGATACCATTATGAGTGCGAACATGGTATTGGGATGTAAATGGGTTATTGTTGTTTAGTAATTTGTATAGATTTAGACTCAATTAATTCTTTTCAAGCAGTTTTTATTAAATTTGAGCAATTTACGTTTTTTTGAAAAAACACGATTTGAGCCCGAAGTCGGCACCATTGATCCTAATGTCGGCAATTTGTGACCCAATTGTCGGCATAGCATTTTTTATTAAGAAAAGAATAAAATCTTAAAAGAATTCAAGTTATTTTTATTTAAAATATCAGCCATTTAAATAAATACTAATAAAAAACATAAATTAGTGCATTTGAGGTGAAACCACTGTGGGCAAATATCATATCCTACGTTTTTAGACCATCATCCTCAGGATCTGTGTCCAAATCCTCTTCACATGTGCCCCTAACTCGTTTTATCTACCTTTTTTAATTTGTTTTGGTTTATTTTATTTTTCTATTATGGTCACTGTAATTATGTATATGTTTGTGGTAACCATTTATGTTTATTTTATGTTTAAGTTACCATTCACATCATTGTAGCAATCATATATACATATGATTGTAGTGAATATTTATGTGTTTGTGGCAACCATGTTTATGATGTAATACTTCAACATATTGTGTTGTTCTAGGATTATGGTTATCATATTCTGAGATCAACATATTATGATAAATCATTATCATGAAAATGATTGCCATAAATATATATTTATTTTCAATCATGCTAATGGTAACGTAAACATATTATGGTTACCGCAATCATATACAATATCCCAGTGACCATAATATTATTAAAAACCTTTGAAAAAATTTTAAATGTACAACTACAACTTGTTGGGATTGGACTTGAACAGTTAAAAGGCTGAAACCAAGTATTTTAATAATTATTTGATAAAGTTGGAGATGAGTAGTGAACAGGTTTCAACGTTTCATTGTGATTTTCTGCAGCTAAAGTTGGCGATACTACCATATTTTCAACTTTTCCTTGTTAATTATGAACGTGCCTGCCTCTATGGTAAGATTACTCACAATTTCAATAGTTTGATAATTTATTTTTAAGTTATTGTTATCTTCGATAATGTCATCGGAATCAATTCTACGCTCATATTAGGAGCTAGTCGGTTGACTATTTCAAAAGCTAGATCCAAATACGTTTCTTTTCTCATTTTCAGGCCGATCGCCTACTAATAACTACAACTGAATTAGTAAAGAGCCTGTTTATTAAGGTACTTTACATTATTATTTTAGAGAGAACAGTTTAAAAACCCCTTTATACCATTTCTTTCCGGGTAGATCATATACAAATGGTGTGGTTTGCTGCTCTTCACGATTGATTGAACTGTGTTAAGTTAATCCTCACTTTCTTTGGAATTAGATAACACTGTTTGCGGCCCCATTCTCATAGGACCTTCGGAACCGTATAATTTGTCATATATTTTTGAACGCGGAACTCCATATTGTTTACTGGCACCTAATACAGAAATCGGGCCTTCTCTCGTATAGAAAATATTTTAAGGCTTTTTCAGGATATTGGTGCATGGGTTTTTTTTCTGGAGTGTCCATATTTGGAATTCTAAGATGTTAGAATTAATAATACCTACTGAATCTCTAAATATTACTCTGTTTAACGATCTCCAGCCAAATAAAAAGCTGCTGCCGAGTTCAGGATGCTTGGTCTCCTATACTCGGCAGTTCTTAAAATGCTCAATTAAAACTGTGCCGACTATTGGGTAAACTCATTTCAAACTCATTTTCTTCAAATCTATTGTCAAGAGAGATGAGTAATAAACAAATTTGTAGAATTTGAGCTTAATACAAAAAATTAGCAATTTTCCTGAAGTCGGCATCACTATGCCGACTATTGAAAATCATAGAAATTTTTGTTCCTAATGACGGCATCAATTAAAATAACCAAAAAAAATATTTTTTGTGAAAACTTTCACATTGTAGGTAATATTTAAACAAAGTTTTATCTGTTAACACCACTCTGGTAAAAATATTACTTAAATTGATATGGTTACTAACTTGTTTTAGTTGGCCTTGCCACTAAAAAATTTCTTAAAAAACAGGCACTTCCGCACCAGTTGAAAGATGGTCACTTAATGAGGACAAAAATAGATGAAAATACTCATCTCACCCAAATTTAAACATTACATAAAGATAAATGAGTGTATGTTTAATTAAAGTTAAATCTTACTTTTGTATAAAATTATCGTTATTCTTATTTATTAAGCTTTTAAGTCAAAAATGCCGACTACTGGGTCATGCCGACTATAGGAGCGTTTACCCTATATAGAAACAGAATTTCATTAATTCTTGTAAAAAAAAATATTTTTTTGATATGACACGATTTTTGTTGATAAAAAGTTAAAGTTTTACGTAAAATTAATTTTTAGGGTTATGTTTAGTACAAATTTCTTAATATTTTTTGGAATTGTGAACTAGGTATAATTGAATATTTGCAAGTTTCCGTTTTATTGTCAATCACTGTATACCAATGCTACTTTGTAATTCGATAGTATTTTCATTCGAATCATCCCTCCATTATAAGCTTTTTAAACATAAGATACCTTCAAATTTAAGAAATACCAAAAAAATTACCCAAATTACGGTACTTCCAAATTCAATAAAAAAAAAACATATTCAATATGTCAAATAATACAAACAAAAACAAATTGTTTGCTTTATAAACAGAACGACAAATAGTGGTTTTTGTTGTTGCAAAATCAACTTGCAAAAAGAACAAAAATAAGAATACAAATAAATAACGGCACTTTTTCTTATAGGATGATTTAAGTGAAAACACCAAAAAGGAACAACAAAACTGCATCACAGGCCATCATCATCATCATCAACAACATCATTTAGCGCCATATTACATTTTCTTATTAGACTGATTTTTTTAGCATGTACTGTATATATATATATAGATATGTATGTATAGATGTATAAATATGCATGTATGAAAGTTTTTAATACAAACCTCGTGGTTTAATTTTTGATGATAACTTTTACACCAACATAAAGATCTCCCGCAGATTTTTTCTTTTTATAATTTTATGTTTAATGGCAATTTAATATTTATGTCTTCTAGTTACAATTCAACATGAACGAAATTAATGGAATTAGAACAAGTAACGCGCCTTTTTTCTAGAGGCTTCTCTATTTTCAGTTTGTGCTTGTAAGCCAAAGAAAAAATTTTGAGGAAAACTTCAGTTTTTAATTGTTCTTTTATACTTTTTTTCCGGATTCAATACACTCACAGAACTTGTCTTTTGTTTTTCACATTTATTTTAAACCATTTCCTTTTTATTTGAAAGCCATCTTTTTTTTAATTAAATTTAATAAAATATTTTGCTTAATTTCACTTCCTTTTTTTCACAAAAAAAAATTTAACGCGTTGTTTTTCTGTTACAACTAGCCGTTTATTTAATAGGATGGCAAAAAGTTAATTATGTAGCAAATTAATAAGAACAAATCTAATAAAATTATTTATATGTCCTTTCTTTGCGAATTCCCTTCTATCCGGCGTTTTCTTTTCATCTATTTGTTCTGAACATATGTCAAACAGCGTTGCAACTAATAATTACAAATAAAGTACATTTATAGGGTAAAATGGGATAAATAAGCTTTTTTTTAGAATAGTACCTGATATCTGACAGAATATATTAAACGTTTACAATTTAAAGATACACCAAAAAGATTGTTACAAAATATAATTATTTATTAAAATACACTTAAAAAAACCAGTAAAAACCTAGCTAATGTAATCTTATTTTATTGGTTCATGGGTAAACATTAGGGGGAAATCCATTCGTTTTATGATAACGATTAATTATTAACGCCATATATTATTATTAATTCAAAACTTTATGGGTCTTAATTTATAAATCTCGGCTTCAAATGATAGTTTATTGGAAAACAAAATACAAAAAATTTTGTTATTTTATAAAACGAAACGATATATGTGTTTTAACAAAATTTTTTAATGTGAATAAAAACATTATTTTTATGTCGGTTTTCTGCGAAATAAATTCATTTGATAAAATTTCTTGAAAACAGTTTCAAATGTTTGATTTTTAATTAAACTTTTTTGGAAGAAAGAAAAAAAACATTCTCAGACAAATGTTTTTTCGTTAAAAAATTAAAAATCAATAAAAAATGTATTGAAACGAACACAAATTCTTAACGCTTGATTTACTTGGGGGTTACACGATCAAGTTTTGCCTTTCAAGTTTTAATACTTGCATTCAATTTCACATTCAAGTTGGTGTTCAATTTTTCATTCAAGAAAACAGCTGATAACATTTTTATGTCCAATTTGTACTAAAATTGTTTTCAAGTTGCGTGCTGCCTACGTCACCGCTTTTAATTTTTATAAATTTTGACAAACAGTATATGTAAAAGACTATCAAGAAAAACTTGATCGTGTGGCTGCAGTGTTAGATATTTCAAGCGTCTGTGAACGTTTTATTTATTTTTTATTTTTATTTATTCAATTGTAATATATGTAGCCATTTGGCCAATAACAAATTATATTACAAGTATTCTTATTATCTATGAGAACATCCATACATCTTGACGACTCCTACAAATATATGTTCAATTAAAAAATTTTTGTTTTCTGAATATAAATTTTTTATACAGAAACGAAAACTAACTACATTTTATAAAATATGAAAATTAAAAATTGTTCCGAAAAAAAATTTCGTTACGTCTGACAAAATTAGACTATTATAAAGAGTTAAAAAAAGAGTTAATACAGGGAGGTCATTATTTTCAAATTTATTTTCTATGTTTCCATGCTCTAAAGTTGTCATCCGTCATCTAAAAACAAATGCTGAACATTTACCAAAATCGGATAAAGTTTGGAGGTGCACATTTTAATTGAGGTTTCGAATTTTGCAATATTTTCATATGAGGATCCAAAACTCGATATAAAATATGTAACTTCTTAACGTTGTCTGAACATACAATACATTTGCTTCCACTGACACTGACAGCAGCAGATAAATACGTGTATTTATATTCAGATTAGTACAATCAGTACATCCAACTCCAGCGTATAGTTAGTTCAAAAGTTGTGTTGTTTTTAACTTTGAAGTATGTGAAGTACAAAAATGTATGACAAACATGTAGCAACACATGTACTGTTCGAGTTAAATTTGTTTTGCCATTGCGTAGATGCCAGTTGCAACATTAAATAAAATAATTAACATTATATTAATGAGGGAATATCTAAAAAAAACTAAGAAGTATTTTCAAGAAAGATATAAAATAACATGTAATTTATTTTATACAAAATATAATAATTTATTTATTCCCAATTCCCATTGCTTCAATCACAATATGCAACTCCGTTATATAGTGTAAAAACGGTTTACATGTCAGCATTTTATTGTGAATGTATTGTTCAAGAAGAAGATTAAATGACATTTCTGGCTGCACAGCTGATATTTCATAACCTTTTCTTAACGAAACGAAATTTTACGTGCGGTATTTTTTTATTTTCTATGAAGAAAATCTAACTAAAATTATTAATTAAAACATCGTGCAAACATTTAAAAATGCTGTTAATGCGTCGTGCAGAATCCCTAACAGCACGATGTGCTACAGTGTGTCGTAGTTATATTGCCTCACCAAAAAATGCCCAAGCAGCTGCTGCTCAAACAGCCGTCCCAGACAGTGATGAGTATACTGAAGTGGCACAATATCCGGAAATAAACGATCTATCGTTTGCCGCACGTAAAGAACGTGAAGCATTGTCCTGGCAAGAACAGGTACAAAAGGCACCTACTGTGGAAGAAAAAATGATTAAAATCAATATGCCTCGCTACTATGGTTATAAAGTGGTGGAGTTGAACGACGAACGGCTGCCCTATAATTGTTTGCCTGTCATACAGCACTACACAAGAACTTTGTATGAGAACATGCCCAGTGAGTTAAAAAAAGACGAAAAAGTTACATCATATGTTGAGGCCATTAAAGGAGATGTACAGGATGCTTTGGAGTTGGCACATGATTATTTCAGGTAAATTTGTAGTATGATATAATAAAACATTTCCAACTTGTTAATGTTTATTTTGTTTTTAGTCTAAAATACCCCAATGCTTCCGAATTGGAACCCAAAGAACGGGAGCGTATCTTGACTCAAGTTATTGTTGAGCAAATACATCGGGCTTTAATTAATGGCCTCTCGGCAGATCATCAACACTTGCAGGAAGTTGAAGTCGACTATAATCCCAGGCATGAAGCCTTCTGGTCTGTTGGTGGTATACCAGCACCAAAAAATGTGGTCAAAGCCAAAGAATCCCATGAATGGCAAAAAGATTTAGCCAAAGAACCCGTTGATCGTTTAATGCAATACAAAAGTGAACCTATGTTGGCGCTCAGACACCGTTCGCAATTGCCCACATGGAAAAATGAAAATGAATATAACGATATTGAACTAGCTAAAAATGTACCACGCGTAGATTTTGATCCCAGAAGTTTAGGTTATACCACGGGCTACCAACATGGCACAAATATTACAGGTAAATAAAATACTTGCAAAATATTCTTTTAAATTATTAAAAAAAAACTTTAAAATACAGGTTACTGGCCCAGTAATTTGGCAGGTTTTGGATTACTTTCCTACCAATCCCGTGCCGGCATTCATATACGACCACAAAGTTATGCTGCTGATGATCACAATGAAGCCCTGCATGCCCACGCCATACAATCTAGTTTCGCTTGGCTGCTTGCCCAGGCTAACTATTTGGGTTTCAATACATTTTCCGAACTGACATACCCCTTAAACACTCAAACCATTTTAACTGATGGTAAAACATGGTCATTCTATGAATATCAATTGAATACCTTGTTGATGAGTGGTCGTCAAATTAACGAAAATTCTCGTGTCAACTATTGTCGTGGTACGCAAGAGTTAGCTCTGTATCAGGAAGTCGATGACAAAGGCAAAATTGTGGGCTTTAACGATCAAGTATTGAAACATTTAATCAACTACTATATCAAAACACCAACTGTACAACGTTCAGCCGAGGAATTGCAACCATTTTTGGATACCAAATATAAGCGCATAGCGGACTATGAGGAAGACGAAAAGCGAGCATTTTTAGAAAAAGCTTTTAAACATTTGTTCTCCAACCGGCCACGGCATTTGGCTTTGCCCGAAATTTACTTGTGGGAGAAAATCTATAAAATTGATAATAAAACTCGTCCTATGGATGCAAGACGTCGTTACTTTGAGATATTCTATAATCCCTGGCAGCGAAAATTAGATCAACACCAAAAGGAATACATACCACGCAAGGTGAGACCCGAAGGCCCCAAGAGCAAAAAGAAGTGGAAGCCAACTTATTATCCTGAGAATTAAGGAAAGCTGTAACAGTTTTTTAGTACACATAATTTGTTAAATTTTCTTAGAAAATAAAAAATAAATAAAAAATTAAATTGTTAATCCTACAATTCATTTACATATACATACAGTGACTCAAACGCAAAATCGGACAAGAGTTTGTCTGATATAAATGTGCTCTAAACATAAAAGGATGTACCAAAAAAATAGTTTTTTTCGCTTCTATTTACACTCCACATACCTACATATATCTCTAAAAAATAACAAAAACTAAAATTTGAATAATTAAAACTGTATCCTTTGTTGTCTCGAAAGAACTGTAATCGCTTTTGAATCGATTTTACCACGGAAAGTTGATTTCAAAATACAGATGGACAGACGGACATGGCTATATCGACTCCGCTACATATAACGATCCAGAATATATATCTTTTCGGGGTCGCAAATGAAAAATGTAGAAATTACAAACGGAATGACAAACTTACCACTCATGGTGAAGGGTATACAAAAATATTCTAGTTTTCCTTTTACTTATCAAATTTTAGCATCAATACAATGGAAAGTGACTGAAAATAATTAAGCAAATAAAAATAAGTCAAGCTATGACTCCATGTCTGTATTCCGAATCGAAGTAATGATTTCGTTTTTAAAACGAATGACATTCAGTGGGACTAAGGCCCTAACTAAGTAGATTAGGTGTAAAAAGTTTCATAAAATTTTGTTTAAATTAATGTTAATTGTAATCTTATTAAAAAATATACATCTTGTAAGATATATCGACATAACATGTGTAATTTCTCCTGCAGCTAACAGTTCGAGAACTAATTTCCAATTTTAGATTATTGATAACCTCCTGGGGGATAATTTTTGGACATTTCTTAAACTCTCTTGTTATTAAATTATCTTGTCTTGGAGTAGTTTTACAAGGCCTCAATTCCAAATGTTGAGTTTTTACAATTTTTTTTTTTATATTTTTTAAATTGCTGATTATTAATTGAATATTTATCACAGATTTTATGCTTTAATATACACTTAGTCGCAAAACTCTACATACGATATCGACATTTCATTTAATTTGCGAATAATTTTATATTTAATGTTTAATCTTTGAAAATGACCCCATGTAAATATTTATCAGGGTACACTTTACATCACTGCAATACATTTTTTTAAAAAACTATGGTCACTGTTTGTTAAAATTGAAATTTTTGCAATATTCTACATATGAAGCGTTGCAAAAGTCTACATACGACTTTTTCTTCTATACAAAATTGGTGCTAATTTTTTTATTAATTGTAATACAATGAATCTCAAAATGGCGAAAATATAGGAAATATCCGCCGACTTAGGAACATTAGTTGTCAAGTTGTCAAATAAAGGAAAATTTACGGCAAATGTGGGGGAAATCGTTAGTTTGTCAAAATCTAGAGTCCAAACTATCCATAGGAACTATAAACGGTTTGATAGATATGAAAGTTTGTCACGAACAGGATGTGCATTAAAGTTAGATTAAATGTTAAGGTGTAAAATTGTAAGAAAAGTCCAAGAAATTTCAAATAAATTAGCGTGGAATGAACAAAAATATATCAAAAAGGTTATGGAATTGATGTCGATGCTGATACAATTAACCGCTTCTTTAAAAAAGCAGGACTTCAGTCGTGCATGGCCAGATAAAAACCGATCATTAGTCGCATAACTCTACATACGATTTAATTTCTTCAATATGTATATAACATTTGACAATTAAAAAATTCATGGAATACTTTTTTGAAAAATATGACAAAAAATGTTTTTTATTAAGTTTTTGCATAGATAAAAATTTTTCAAATTGTAATAAAATTTTTATTTATGAATATTTTTTAATGAAATTTTACACTTATATTGATTTTTTTATTGAAAATGGAAAAATAAAAACAAAATTTTAAAATTTCTAATCACGAATCCCGCAATTCCCAAAAAAGTATTGAAAAATTAAAAAAATGGGATATTTTTGTTTTTTGCCTATAATATCCATACCAGGGGCGGGGTTATCGGAACCCTTTACAAATTAATTAAGAACATATTGGGTCATCTAAAATGGGTTACTATATTTTGATATCGACTATGCGATTTGAGAATTTTTGCCCTAAATTGGAATTTTACAGAAAAAATAGGCGTTTTTTTTAAATGGACCTGGTCCCCTCGGTATCAAAAATTATAATTTTTTTTTTCATTTAAGATATTTGGTGTAAAGTTGGCTTTTCAAAAAGTATAAATTCATTATACATCTTTTAAAATTTTTTTTAGATAACTTAAAAAGAAAAAAGTACTTTTTTCCCAAAAAATAGCGAAAAATCGCCATTTTTAATTTTTTTAAAATCAAATGCTTGTAACTTTGGACTCAATCATGATTTTTAAACAATTTTTTCTCTATTTGATATACAGTGACGGACATTACAATAGAATCACTATCAATATTTCATTTAAAACTAGGAGCAATCATAAGGATTGGTGTGGGACAGAAAATATAAAGAAGTGGCAAAATGTGTTGTGGCCGGACGAAACGACCATTAATTTAATTGGTAGTGATGATAAGACATGGGTCCAAAAAATGGCAAAAAGAAAATATGGATAAGCACTTGTATGTAAATATTTTGGAGAATGTTATAAAGCCACATGCAGAATGGAATATGCCCTTAAAATGGCTCTTCCAGCAAGATAATAACCCAAAGCACACATCAGGTCTTGCCAAAAAATGGTTTTTATATAACAAAATTCATGTTATGGAATGGCCGTCTCAATAACGAGACTTAAATCCTATGGAAAATAATAAAAGACAAAGTCGGACCTGAAAAATTTAAAAACAAGGAAGAACTTTGGCAGAAAATTCAGGAAATATGGTATGCAATTTCCCGATCTACATGCGAATGTTTGTTAAATTCAATCCCCAAAAGATTTGATGCTGTTATTAGAAATAATTGATATGCAACAAAATATTAAGAAAACAACGAATTCTTATGATGATTTTTTATTTTTAATCATTTTAAGACTGATTGATTCTATTTGAATGTCGCATATTTTATTTAGTCTTTTAGATATGACATATTTTTTAAAATATGAATGTGTTATTTTTTTATTTTATTTTTTTCTATTTATTGTTTACGTTATGAGCATTAATATATAATGAACAAATTTTAAATTTTGAAATCAAATTTTGTAGTTTTACCGCTTTAATCGAATTCATATGTAGTGATTCTATTGTATTGTCCGTCACTGTATACATCTTCTGGTAATCCTATGAAAGAAAAATGGAGAAAATCGGGAAATATTTGGAACCGCGGTCAAATGCGAATATCTCCTAAGCTATAAGAGATAATTGATAGCTTGATGAGGAGATTCTATATATGTAATTGTTTTGAAATCGGAACACAAACGAAGAAATAGGATCATTTTAAAAATTGACCATACCCGAGGTGTCCTACTTTGGGAACCTGACGGGCGCGTGAGGTCCAGATTCAAAACTTAAACTCGGCAACACTTCCCTTTGCGCATGTGCAATTTCATTCAAATCGGACTAAGGGTTTAGAAGCTACAGATTTATTTCCCTCTTTTTTTTTCTAATACCACTGTGCTTTGTAGGGGTTAATATTGAAAACTCTCCCTAATAATTGTACCTGGTTGGTTCTACCATGCTATCAAGTAAAATTAGAAAATTTTTCTTAAATAAATTGAGAGACGAGAATTAAAAGAAATTTGTATGAAACAAACTTTTGTAATTAAACATTAAAATTCCTATTTTATACATTTAAATACACTATATGCAATTAATGCAATTTATTTAAATGCAAATTATATAAAAAATGTCTCTAATAAATAAATTGTGATAAATTCTTAAAAATACGTACTCTTTCAAAACATAATTTCAAACAAAAATATTCGTTACACAGTTTATTTTAGTTCCTGTCAGACTGTTACTATTTGTGAAAACAACCCTGTCTTTGCTATTTACTTTCTTCATACTAAGTGCAACTCTAATTTTCTCTTTAGTTGTCTTCTCCGGCCGGTAAAATAATGTCGTTAGTTGTCGTATTGCTAAACTTTTAAAGTGAAATATTATAGTTAGAACTTAACAAAATATTATAAAATGTGCATGAAAGTATAATATAATTACTAAATAATAACAATTAAATGAAATTATGTGGTAAAGTTAAATATTTGAGGTGTTAAATGTAAAATAAAAAGTCAACAATTTTGCTATGCATTGAGTGTGTGTGTGCAACAAGTGCAAATGTTAAATGGTTGTTGTTGGTATTGCTATTTAAGCGCCATTTAATTACTTGTTGCTTTTGTTAGTGTTCAAAAAGGAAGAAGCATAAAATAAAACAGAAGTTGTTGTAGAAAAGCTTAGTCTTTGTTGTTATTTACCAGAAGTATTGCCAAATGGGAATACATATGTATAAGTAAATGCCAGATAAATGGAATTATTGCAAACCAATTGGATGGAATATTATTAATATCTGTTGGAATTTGTGGGATGATAAAGATTTTATGTAAGAAATTTAACTGGTTTTCGCATATGTATGTAAATAAAGTTTTGGAATTTGTCTATGAAATAAAGTTTTAATTTAAAACAAAACGTATACATATTAACAAAAGTTTTAAATAATTAAAAAATTATAAAACAATAAAAGTTGTATGCTTTAGTAGTTATGTAATTGTAAAAATTAGTTAATTTTTTATATTTTGTGTGAAATTTAACATTTCATTACCGAAATTATTTGGCAAGTACCTAGTATATTCCATTCCACATTTATTGCAAATAATGCATATGGCCTTTTAATTAAACCAAAAGTAAAAGTTGTGTGCAATTAATTAAAATAAAAGCATTATTGATAAAGTGAATTTTTCAAACAACAAATCTTTTACTTCAAGGTGAGTTTATATTTATTACAAGTTAATCCCAGAATGTATTATTATTATTTAATGAATTTTAATCGAGAAAAAGTATTGGAAAATAATCCATTATTGAAATGAATATAAAATTGAGGGCCCCATTTTTGTATGAAGAATACTGGGAAACTTGAATATTTTCCATAGAATTTTATTTTTACGTTTGTCGTTTCATTTTATAAAATTATACCCTAAATTTTTGTTAGTAAAATGTTCGTTTACAAATCGTTTGAAAATTTATGAATAGCAGAAAACACTAAAATGCTACAATGTGAAGGTATTTAGAGCTTATTACAACGTTATAAGGGCATCAATAATAGTTTAAACTGACTATATTTAATTTTTTAATATAATTGGCATGTTATAAGCTAATACAGTGGCGAAAACTAAGCTCCCAATTAGCATTTAGTATGAAATGAATTTGACTCTAATTGTTTTTTTTGCTATTATCAATCTGATAATATCAAATTGTTTATTGAAACCGAATATATGTATATTTTCTATTTTTTTTGAATACATATGTATATGTCACGTACGGTATATCACGTACGATATTAAATTGTATTTATTATAAAATCATCCAAAGATTGTTTTTATTGAAATATGACTGATTGTAAAGGAAAAATATTTGGTTTAGTGTTAGAAATTAAAAGAAAACTTAACGCCTCTCACGATTCGCAAATTTTCGCATATTTCTACAGTACCTCAAAATAACTTCCGTTTTATGTCATAGCCTTATCTCACTCAATATTTTGGACAACAATTTTTCGAAAGAACTTATTATTTTTTTTAAATAAAGTTCCCTTTGAATCGAACATAAAGACCAAATTATTTTTCAGATACTCTTATTTTTGCAAAATCTATTCCACTCTATAGACGTACAAATGTCACGTACGATGACATGGAATTGCCCATAAGTCATTTTAAAGGGTACATATCTGTCATTTATTCTAAAAAGTGTTTTTGCTTCGAAAATGTCGAATTTTGTGCCAACAAATCGTCATATGCGGGAAGTTTTGCTTTACTTCATTAATTTGAAAAAATGTGTCCAGAAGTGGTGATTTTGACACGGAAGACAAAGACATGCATATTGTTACCATACGAATTGAAGCCGAGAGACGATTTTGCATGCCCGAAATGATGTTTGAACACTGTAAAAAAAATCATGTTTGCACCGAATAATTTCTAGCGATGAAAAATGGATCCAGTACGATAACCTGAAGCTTATGAGAAGCCCGGACAACCAGCCCAATTGACACCCAAGCCAAATATCAATGGCGATATCAGATCATCACAGGGAACCTGTACCGAACGCAACTGATTCATTTGAAATGAGCATTGGCCAAAAAAACGCCCAGAATATGCGGCAAGACATGAAACCGTAATATTTCATCATGACAACGCTAGGCCACATGTTGCAATACCTGCTAAAATCTATTTAGAAAAAAGTTTTGCCTCACCCGTCTTATAGTCCAGACTTTGCCACATTCGACTACTATTTGTTTCGATCGATGCAGAATGCTCTCTCTAGGATACGCTTCACCTTAGTACAGATTATACGAAATTGACTCGATTCGTTCTTGGCCTCAAAAGTCCCTTTTAGCAGGAGATACAAAAAACGCTTAAAATCATTTGATTGAAGTATTTTAGAAATACAGTGATTGATAATACAATGGAAACTTTTGTAATTTCAGGATAGAATCAATTACAATTTTTTAAGTTTTCTACAAGACATAAGGCCAAAACAAAAAGAATTTGTAAGAAATCAATGTAAAAAATGGTTATTTCAATATTTAATTTTTTTTATTATTTATTTTTGTAATTTATTTGCACAATATTTTATTAATAGTTAGAAAAACTTCTACTACATCTTTAAATAATAAGCTTAATATGTTTCAAATTCGTGTCCAAGTTTCTAAAACCGTTATTTTTAAATCGAGCTATATTGGCAACACCTAATAAGCAGTGTAAAAACGGCTTAAAATAAATATTTTGATTCTGGCAATTCCCAGCAAGTTATAATGTAAAATCGACTGGAAATGATTTAAAGATTTAATTATTTAGACTAACTTACCATTCTCTTTTCTCAATAACTATATGAAAACATCCGGTTATATTTCAAATTGCCGGATATTACTCTTACATTCACTTACCTATTAATTATTTAGCCGACTTGTTGAAATGAAACACAGCATTTCTAACGTATATTCATTCAGTTTTTTGTTTGTTTTATTTTTCGTTAAATTTCATTTCAGTTAATACGTGTTTTTTGTTTTGTTTGTTGTTTAGTATAATTAATTTTATTACAATTTTGCATTTTGTTTATTAAACATTAACAATGTGTTAGTACTTTATTTTATTTTATTTCATTTTAATTATTTTCTTTTTCATTTTTGTTTAATATGTTTTATTTTTCAACTTTCAACAAATCAATACAATTGATTTTTAATTAATTAAATTTTTTTCTCATTAAATTGTTTTACTTTTTTTTTGAATTATTAACCTGGAATTTAACTTTAGTTTATTTAAAAGGTTTTTTGTTTTTAAGAAAAAAAGAAAAAAATAAAATAAAAATTATGTATTTTTTCAAACATTTTCTTTCATTATCATTAATTTCAGCATAAATCTTAAATTCATTTTTATATTTTTAAATTTACAAAATATTTATGGAAAATTCTTGTTTTTATTCTATCTTACAACCATTTAAAAGAAATCATTATTAACATAAAATTATTTATTTAAGCTTAAACATTATTTATTGCCTTAATTCTTGGGAATAGTTTAATGTTTTTTTTTTGTTTTCATTTTATATTTTAATAATTTATTAGAAAATCTAAATGAAAAAATAAAATTATAATAATAAGGAATAGCCAAAATACACTTTTACATGGTTTAAAAGTTTGTTCTAAGAGCTCTAAATGCGGTATGTACCTTATTTCTGTCAAATTTGTTGACATTTATTATTACGACTTCTACATATTACATGTTAACTGCAGTTGTTAATGTTATATTAACAATCCATTGGGGATTTAATAAATGTTTTGTATTTATGAAGTGTCTTATTTGTTAATTTTGACAGTTTTCGTAACTATGTGAATGTCAAGTGGTCAATACTCGCAACTTGGGTAAAGACTCAGCACCCAGCAGTTCTAGAAGACTGTCCCGAACTAGTGATTTTGCCTATTGTTTTGGGTTGACAACTACATACATAACTAGCTACGTGACTAGTTATTTTAACACGTGCATTTGCTAAGCTGGGGGTTAATCGACCATTTTTTACTACAAAGAGACTATCTGATAGCTGGTCAAAAGTATTCAACGTATTGGATTCACCATACATGTTACATAGAGTCAGTTTCCTTACTTGCTGCCTAACTGGTCACTTGATCAGCTACATAACTAGTTATTTTAACATGTATGGGTGCTAATTGACATTAAATTTTCCGTTAAAAAGAGATCTCATAGAAAGTCCACCTTCAATAGATTAAAATAACTACTATGCAAGCTACAATTGACGTCAAAAGATACATACAATATCAATACATACATCAAATGTATTATATAAAACAAGTTTGAGCGAATTGCGCATAAAAAAGTGCAGTACAAAATAAACGTTCAGAACGACTACACTCTAGATTATTTAGAGACACTTAAGTGACAATTGTCTTCACGATAGATTACCTGGTATGTACAAAGTAACCAATTGACTTCACTCAGCACTACAAACAGCACATACGAGTCAAAGGACCCAACATATATAAATTGTAATCAGCTAAGTGATCAGACATTAGTGACAATTACTACTTGCTTAACTTGCAGGGTTAATACGAGATGAAAAAGATGGATGCTACTTTATATTAAAGAAATTGTTAGATATTTTCTGGTTTTAAAAAATATTTTATTAAGATACTCGAATAATATTTACAATTCGTTTTATGTTATTTTTAGTATTTTCTTTCTTAATAAATATCACAAAAGTTTGCCGTTCTGAATTTTTTTCAATATTTAGAAATCCTCATCTGGAATTAAAGGGACTTCCAATAGGAACTTTGATAGCCATATTATTGAAGCTACATCTGTCGATTTGGCTGTTATTTGTTCAGTTTGTTTTGCCAAATCACCATGGACGGATATAGCGTTCAACAAAACGGGCAAATAATAAAACTATTTTATCAAAATGGATGTTCACATGAGAAATTTTCACTGTTTGGTGTGGATTTTGGGCTGGCGTCGTCATAGGTCCATATTTCTTTGAGAGCGATGATTACCCACTTATTTTGACCTGAATTGGATGATATGGACTCCAACGACATGTGGTTTCAATGGGACAGCGCTACCTGCTACACTGCTCATGTCACATTGGATATTCTGCACAAGCAATTTGAGGACGAATAAGCCACAAACACAGCGGCTCTCAAAGCCAACATAACACATGCCATCTGTAAAAATTAGCCTGATTTATGCGCCAGAGTCATGGATATTTCGAATAAGCGAAACCCAGCGAAGCAGCGGCAAACATTTGCACGATGTTATATTCCAAACATAATGGCATCTATAGGCCATTCAAACGAATAAAAAGTATCGAAGATAACTCTCACACAGTTAGCTTATAATGAAATACCCTTTTCAAAAAATGTATTTATTAAATCTATACAAGGTATTACTGGAAGCAACAATAAATTGTATAAAGTAATTATGATGGAAGCTGTTGGATTAAAAATTAATAGAAGAATTATGTCTAAGCTTTGACGTTGTCGTTTTAATTGTGATTTCTATGTCGTTGTCGTTTATAACGGCGCTGAGCTTTCTTTTGACTAAAACAAAAAATTTAACAAAAAAATTCGAATTTGCAAAAAAAAGTCAAAAATTGTAAGTCTTGAGTTAAAAAATATTTATTTTGATAGATATCCCACTCGCATCCTTCTAAGCGACCAAAAGGGTCTTCAAGGAAAATATCTAAGCTTTTGTTTGAGCTAAAAAAAGGGTCTATTTTGAAACAAAAAGTCAACAAAGTTTTTGATTTTGAGAAAAAAGTCAACAATTTTATGTTTTGAGTTACAAAATATTTATTTTGATAGATATCCCACTAAGCGACCAAATAGGTGTTCAAGTAAAATATCTAAGCTTTATTTTAAGAAAAAAAGGGTCCATTTAAAAAAAAAGTCAAAAAAGTTTTTGATTTCGGAAAAAAATATTAAAATTTTTTTTATTTTTTTTTAAATATTGAAAGATTGAAGAAAGAGCAATTTAAACTATTTGGGACACATTTTGCTAAGAACAATAGGTAATAAGTTACATGGATAAGAAAAAACACCTGCTTGACCAAAATGTCAAACTTTGACCCCCTCTAACTCGGAGAGTTCTCGACCGATCTTGTTGAAAAATTGTGTCTGACCTTGGTGCAAATTTCATCCC
Organism: Calliphora vicina; assembly: GCF_958450345.1. NCBI lineage: Eukaryota > Metazoa > Arthropoda > Insecta > Diptera > Calliphoridae > Calliphora > Calliphora vicina. The sequence continues at coordinate 13,259,291 of NC_088783.1, read as the reverse complement.
GATCGATTTCAAAAGTTGGTTCACTTGACATGAAATACCCCATATATATATTTCTTAAGATTTGTGAACACATTCAGACTTAATAAAACTTCATTTCAATACCTCCTGGAACAATACACTAAGCGTTGGGAATGACTTTAAGTTCTCCTTGGCTATATAACAATAATTGGATTCAATTCGAAATGTCGGAGGATGAAGCAATATAATTATGAACGAACTGGTTTTCCTGGAATCATATCATGCGTAGACAGAACCCATATTAAAATAATTGGTTCCTGCAAAGGTTGAGAACATTTGTACTGCAGCAGAAAAGAGATCTTCAGCATAAATGCAATGATTGTAAATACTAGCAATAGAGATCCTATGGGCATGCTAGTATAATTGGATGTATATAAAATCTTGAGAAACTTTGCTTTTCCAATCTCGTCCAGTATGGAACTATATGATGGTCTCTTCCTTGGTATAATGAGACTAGATGGATGGCTCCAAACAAGGGGATATATTCCTGAATTTGTGATAAGGATGCCCTTTGGACTCCCAAATGGACAACTGGCTCAGATACTACAGAATATCCAGTAGGGATATTCGTATATATACTGACAGTAAAGCTGCAATTAAATCCCTGATAGGTGTTTATACAACATCATGTCGACGTGTCAACTAATGCCTATTATGAACTTGCCCAGACAAGGTGGAGGAATGAATCCATTTCCGTTATTACGAGGATGATATGACTTGAGTTGGACTTTAAACTTCGTATCTACTTGGTATACAACGAATACGACTTAGCAATATGGTTGCGGCGACCACTTTTGTCACCCACACTGCAAGACTTGGGCTTGGTAGGATTTCTCAAAATGAGAGAAGGTAGAGACCATTTTGGACTTAATTTGTAATTGTCGTGCACTAGGTGATCTGAGTGCCAGGTTTTTAGGGAAACGCTCCTTTAGCAACCTCTCGGAATTATCTGGGAAGGAGTTAAGATGCATAAATGCTTTTATTATAAAAAATCAGGTGGTTAGCAAGACCGGACATGCAAATAGCATCCCAGAGTGGCCTTGAATCATTCGCATGAAGGTTTTCGCAACGAATTCTTGTCTCTTCTAGTATTCCTTTAACTTCTACCTTTAATTTCTTTTATAAATTTAATTTTTATTTAACTTATAAATCTTAGAAATCTTTGGATGGCTATAATTTTTTTTATAATTTTTCATTCTGCCAATCACTTTACTTACTTTGTGCCAATCATCTCCGTCATGAACTGACAGTCCAAACGGATTTCTGCAATGGCCTTCCAAAAACTATTGAAATTTAGGGGTTTCATGCCCTTCCGAAAACCCTTAGCATATGTGGTATTTTTTTTCCATTTCAGAAACAAAAATTTCAAATTGCCGTACTGTCGTTGTTTTAGTTGTTTCAACTTCGATGCTATCAATATCATCAACGACAGATAAAGAATGGTTCTTTGTTTTGACTATCTTCGTTTCCGATATGTTTTCAATAAATGTCGATAACGTGGTATGGTAACGGCAAACTTTCGCTTTTATTGTGTTTTTAAACGACAACGCCAAAGGGAATAGGACCGATTACAAATCTGCCTAATCAAATTTGAATTTTAAAGCAATTTTCAAAATCTTGCTATACTAAGTATTTTGGCTTTTTAAAAATAAAAGATATACATAATAACTGATTGGATTCTTTTAATTATATATTTTGTTTGTTTTTTTTCAATTTCTGTTATTGCTTTTTTGTTTTATATTAAATACATACATATGTATGTATGTATGTATTTTTTGCTATTATTTTAATTTCATTAATTCGTTTTTAAATATTTTTCTTTTACTTAATAATTTTATCTACATGTTTAGGTTTGTTTTTTTTCGTTATGAAAATAATTTACTTCAATTTAATTTAGTTTTTTCTTTTTTATTATTATTACTACTATTTGTTTATATTACGTTTTTTTAAATATATTTTTTTCGGAATTTCATTGATTTCAAATGGAAATACAATATTTAAAATTTCACATTATCGCTGTCACTGTCACTAGATGTTTAGGTTGTACTTGTTTAAAAACTAAACTAAAAACTACATAAAAAATCTTGTATCTTTAATTAATTACTCACTAAAATTAACTAGATACTTTATATATGTATCTATATTTAGTATATTTTTTTTGTTTGTTAACAAACATGTTCAATAATTAATGGTTTTTTGTATTAGAACTTAAAACTAAAATTTGAAATTGATTATGCACCGATTTTTGTTGTTTGTTTGTGTGTATGGTTTTTTGGGTGTGTGTCTTGGCTTATTGAACTAATTTTTACTAAATACTTAAACATATTTAAGTTAAAACTTATTACTTAAGGGGTTTAGGGGGCGACCTCCTTTATAAAGTTGTTTGTTTTAAATTAATTTTAGTTTTTTTCTAGTTTTTATTGCAGTTTTGTTTTTGTTCAGATTATTGAAATTTATTTATTTAATATTTAAGTTTTTCTTTATTATATTTTTTGTTGTAGGGAGGGTTTAACTTATGAATTAATTTAGATCCTCTGCTTTACACAATTCACAACATCTCTAGCAGTTTTAGAGAGTTGGGCTTGTTTAATTATTGTTTTTTTTTTTGTTTTTAAATTTATTTTAAGAACTATTTTTTTTCTGAATTTAGCATGTATGTACTTTATTATATTAATTATTATGTTTTGCTTTAAATGTCTATTTTTGTTTTATAAAGTTAGTTAAATTTGTTAAATATTTGTAAAATATAAGCAAGCGAGTATTTAGTTAAAGTGTGTTATGTTTTATTATTATTATAATTAAATATTATTTAGTTATTTTATATGGCCAAATTTTGTTAGTTTTAGTTTGTCTTTTACTTAAATTATTTAATAAATAAGTAAATTTGTCAAGTGTTTTTTTGTGGTTTTAGCTTTTCTTTAGTTAATTCTTTTAAATAAGAAACCGAAATAGTTTGAGGTTTTACTTTCTTTATTTTATTTTGTTTTGTATTAATATTTGTTATGTAAACTTTTTATTTCAAAAGTATAGTAATAGTTTTATGTTAAATTCGCCATTTCTTTGTTTTATTAAAATTTCGTAATCATAACTAATTTCTTTTGGTATTAGGGAAAGAAACTCTAAATCTTTTCTAAAAAAAATCTATTTTTTACATTTCATTTGCTTAAAAACAAAACTCAAACATTGTCTAATATTCTTTGCAACTATTGTCAAAATGATATTTATGTAGGTGTTTTATATAATTTTACAAAATGTTTCTTTAATCTTTCCACCTCTAATTTAATTTGTTTGTTAAATCATCGATTGTCTAAAAATCGCTTTTATATAATTTAATTTCTTTTATAAATTTGTTGTTGTTAATTATTTGTTTTGCTGTTGTATATTGCTTGAATTTGCTATGAATTTTCAAAAAATTTTGTATACCATTTGAAACCATATAAGAGAGTGTGTTGTGTGTTGTATTATTTTTGTAAAAAAATAAGTCATACAATTTTAAATTAGAAAAAAAAATTACCCTTTTTGATTACGAATTATTCAGATCTTATAGTTGTTTTCATTTTATTTTATTATTTATTGATTTACTTATTAAAAAATATTAATTATTTGGCAAGTTTGTATTTTTGTCGTTAAAATTTTTTTTATTTTTTTTTTCATGTTCAACGAAAAAAGTGTTTGGCAATAATACAATAATAGTAATGCAAGAGTAGGAGGGAGTTTCATTACAGGGTGTATGAGTCATATTTTTGATTGATATTTAGTATATCACAACAATGGAAAATTTAAAACTATTGTAATTTAAGATATCCGAAATTACGACTTATTCTCAGAATAATATCATTTGATTTTTTATTTATTCGAACATGATCAACTGCCATTTTCAATATTAAAAAAAACAAGTAAGAGATCTATATTCGGATGTGCCGAATCTTATATACCCTTCACCAAATTATACTTTAAAATAAATTTTTTTAAATATTTTTAGGTAAACAAAATTTAATTATTTTTTAATTGTTTTTCAAAATTTTTTTTTCGAAATTGTTTTTTAAAAAAAAGTTTTTTCCAAATTTAAAAAAAAAAAAATTTTAAATTTTAAAATTTTTTTTTAGGGTTTATTTTTTTAAAAAATTTCTCGATGGAAAAAAATTCGGGTTAAAAAATAATTTTCCCGCATGTCTGACAGAATTATTGAAGATTTGGATCCCGAAGATATCTGGGGTCTTCAGAAAATTGATTTCAACAGACAGATGGACAGACAGACAGACGGACATGGCTTAATCGACTCCGCTATCATCCAGAATATATATACTTTATAGGGTCGGAAATGAAAAATGTAGAAATTACAAACGGAATGACAAACTTATATGTATATACCCTTCTCACGAAGGTGAAGGGTATAATTATACATAATATGTTTGTCATAATTTTTTTTAAAAACAAAAATTACAAAAAATAAATTGAAAAAAAAATTTTAATTTTGTTTACCTAAAAATATTTAAAAAAAAAATTTAAAAAAAGTGTCATAAAATGTTGTTCATTAATAAATTAAAAATATTTTTTTAAAAAAAAATTGAAATGAAAACTACAAATTTTGTTTACCTAAAAATATTTAAATTTTCTATTTTAAAGTATAATTTAAAATGGAAAATTTAAATATTTTTATATTTAATATTATTCATTTAATTTTTTTTTAAAAAAAAATATTTTTAATTTATTAGTGAACAACATTTTATGACACTTTTTTTTCAAAATTTTTTAAATATTTTTAGGTAAACAAAATTAAATTTTTTTTTTCAAATTATTTTTTGTAATTTTTATTTTTAAAAAAATGTTGGTGAAACAAATTCGGGTTAAAAATATTTTTCCCGATTTTGACCCATTGTAGACTTATTATGCCGCTATATAAGTACGTCGTTCTAAAGGTCTTTAATGTATCTATCATTAGATATTCATATTGTCTATATTAATAACTTATGGTAGGGTCATACATGGCAAATAATTGCACAAAAAAGCGTAACCACTTTTTTCATTAAAAATTTGTTAGCCGTGTTTACTCTTACAAGTGTTTTTTTGTAGGATCAAACAGCATCAAATAAAATAAAACTAAATATTTTGTTTTGAATCATCCTAAGTAAAATATGTTTTTGAAATAAATAAAACAATTCAAATGTATTTTATTTATAGGTTACGTCTTTTTCGTCAAATATTTGTCTTGTGTGACCCTAACTTTAGTTCAAAAATAAGTAAAACAAGTAAGAGTGCTATATTCGGCTGTGCCGAATCTTATATACCCTTCACCAAATTATACTTCAAAATTTTAAATATTTTTAGGTAAACAAAATTTAATTTTTTTTTAGTTTTTTTTTTTCATTTTTAGGAAAAAAATTTTATTTTAAATTTTTTTTTTTTAAATTTAAATTTTTTTTTTTTTAAATTTAAAATTTTTTTTTTTTAAATTTTAAAAATTTTTTTTGGTTTTTAAAAATTTTTTTTTTGAAAAAAAAAATTCGGGTTAAAAATTTTTTTCCCGATTTTGACCCATTGTAGGTCCAACTTAATATGGTCTTATATACGACGTTGCAAATGTCTTTGAAATATCTATCATTAGATATCCATATTGTCTATATTAATGTCTTAGTAATCCAGATATAGGTCAAAAATTGGTCAAAAATCGAGGTTGTCTTGGTTTTTTCCTCATATCTCAGCCATTTGTGGACCGATTTTGCTGATTTTAAATAGCAAAATTCTCGAAAGCATGTCTGACAGAATTATTGAAGATTTGGATCCCGAAGATATCTGGGGTCTTCAGAAAACTGATTTCAACAGACAGACAGACAGACAGACAGACGGACAGACAGACAGACAGACAGACAGACAGACGGACATGGCTTAATCGACTCCGCTATCTATAAGGATCCAGAATATATATACTTTATAGGGTCGGAAATGAAAAATGTAGAAATTACAAACGGAATGACAAACTTATATATACCCTTCTCACGAAGCTGAAGGGTATAAAAATCGAGATTGTCGTGATATTTTTCTTATATCTCAGCCAATTGTAGCGATTTTCTCGATTTTAAATAGCAACCGAATGGGGTCTATAGCAGATATATTGATGTATAAATAATATATGTAATTTATCCAGGATATATATACTTTGTGTCGCAAATGAACAATGTAGAAATTATAAACGGAATGACAAACTTATATATACCCTTGCCACTCATAGTGAAGGGTATACAAATCTACTACAATCTTTAGAAATTTGTTTGAGACCTGCACACAGGAGATAACCTACTCATGAAATTTTCGCTGTTAGCAATCTACTGGCCAATAAACTACAAATGGATATGTTCTAGCTGAAAGACGGAAAGGCGATTAAATAGAGTTGGATATCCGATTGACACCGATAAGCACATTTGCTCAATTTTGTACCAGGACAAGAAAATGCAAAATAGACTATGAAGTTGAGCGGATATCGATTCCAGTTTCTGGTTTCATAATATTTACAGATTAAGCATGATCTGAACATGATCTGTTCTGCGTATGACTGTTAACTAGGATTGTCATTATTTTAATCGAATAAAAGTTCATATTTTTTTATATGATTATTCGTACGAATAACGAGTAAAAAATATTATTCGAATAGTTTAATAAAATATATTTAAAACCTGAATTTTTAATAATCTGTTTGTTAACAATGAATAAAAATACAAAATCATAATACTATTATTATATAGGGACAGCAGTCGGATTTGTCATATCCGATTTTAACGAAATTTACAAGACCATTTCAAGTCCAAAAATATGTAAAACATTTAAAAATTTTACAGAAATGTACAAAAGTTATGTGCAGTTATACATAACTTTTAAACCAACATTAAATTTGATTTCATTTTAAAACAATATCATAATTGTTTAACAGTATGAGTCAAGGGATTGTTCTGTGTTGATAGAATTTCTTTTTCAACGCTCATTTTCTTCAGATGCGCTTTTTTAAAAGCTATAATCTTTGATAGTGACGATTTCCTTTCATGGAAGTAGATCACAATAATCCAACGACGTGATCGTCACAAGATTTTCCTTTACGAAAATCAGTCTCATTACCCTTGTGAAATGATATTGGATAGATTGCCTTTAATGAGGATACCAATAGGATGATATTTACTATAGTTCATACAAAATCAATATTTCACAATAAGAATATGTATGAGCTTTACCCTAGGTCTCCACGTAGCAATATTTATAGCTGCAATTGTCACATTTGATTGCGTCAACGAGTGTAGACCGCAAATTGCCATATGTAGCAATCCATTGCGCAATGATTGCTCTACTGATTGCCTGAGCAATTATTGCTAAGCAATTCTTTCTATGATTCGGTGCGATTAATTCATACATATTTAATTTATTATACCCTTCACCTTCGTGAGAAGGGTATATATAAGTTTGTCATTCCGTTTGTAATTTCTACATTTTTCATTTCCGACCCTATAAAGTATATATATTCTGGATCCTTATAGATAGCGGAGTCAATTAAGACATGTCCGTCTGTCTGTTGAAATCAATTTTCTGAAGACCCCAGATATCTTTGGGATCCAAATCTTCAATAATTCTGTCAGACATGCTTTCGAGAAGTTTCCTATTTAAAATCAGCAAAATCGGTCCACAATTGGTTGAGATATTAGGAAAAAACCAGGACAACCTCGATTTTTTTTTAACTATATCTGGATTACTAAGACATTAATATAGACAATATGGATATCTAATGATAGATATTTCAAAGACATTTGCAACGACGTATATAAGACCATAGCAAGTTGGACCTACAAAAAAAAAATTTTTTAACCCGAATTTTTTTTTCACAAAAAAAAAATTGAAAAAACAAAAAAAAATTTTTTTTAAATTTAAAAAAAAAATTTTAAATTTAAAAAAAAAATTGAAAATAACAATCGAAAATTTTTTTTTAACGTTTTCTCCACCTAAAGCAATCAACAATCGCTCTGCTGTTGTTCTGCCGACGTTATTGCTTGTGCTTAGCAATAAAAATTGCTACGTGGAGACCTAGGGTTAAGGTGATCATTGTACATATATGGGCAATTCCACGAGAATGTCTACTAAGACCGAAAAACCAAAAACCCTTGAAACTTTTTTTTCAAGATGCTTTGAATAGAAAACACTAAAATATTACTATGTGAAAGTATTTAGAGCTTATTACAACAATTTAATGGCAAAAATAATTGTTTAAACTGACTATATTTAATTTTTTAATTTAATTGGTATGTTTTAGGCAATTTTGGGGCGAAAACTAAGCTCCCAATTAGCAAGTACATACTAAACAGAAAAAAAGATTCGTAACAACAATCGAATTTGTTGCCAATCGAATGATTTTGCCTTAATTACCGAATTTTGCAGTTGTGGCTACAATATTTTAGAAGGGGTAACAAAAGTTTGGTTGCTTGAACCGAAATTCTTCATTATTAACTGATTTTCTGTTGCTAGAATCGAAAAATTCTATGACAACCAATTCGGTTGCCACTACGAATCTGTTTTCTCTGTGTATGAAATGAATTTGACTCTGTTTTTTTTTGCTCTTATCAAATTGTTTATTGAAACCGAATGTATATTTTCTATTAATTTTTTTAGTTTTTGTATACATATATTTACAGAATATATACTGTTATAAGAGAAAAATCTGTCATGTACGGTATGTCACGTACGATATTAAATTTTATTTATTATAGAATCATCCAAAGATTGTTTTTATTTAAATATGACGGATTGTAAAGGAAAAATATTTGGTTTAGTGTAAGAAATTAAAAGAAAACTTAACGCCTCTCACGATTCGCAAATTTTCGCATATTTTTACATGTATCTCAAATTACTTCCGTTTTATGTCACGTACAATATACTCTTATTTCGCTCGATATTTTTGGGACTACAATGTTTCGAAAGAACTTTTTATTATTTTTATCTGAATGAAACATAAACACCAAATAATTTTTCAGCTACTCTTATTTTTGCAAAATCTATTCCACAGTGGCAGGTAATATATTTGTCTGAAGTATTTGAACAAAACTTATTATTGCCATAAATATGGTCGATTAAATTAACATTTTTCCATATTTTGAAAGATCAATATTTTGGTTAAAGCTTAATAATGCTTTGAAATGTCCATTATTCATTTCTGTATCAATTTAAATGAAAAAATCTATATACATCCAAAAAAAATTAGCCAAATATGTGGGTTTCCGATAGGGATGCCAATCCCGAAATCCAGATCCCGAAAATCCCGGGATTTTTCGGGATCGGGATTTCCCGAATCCCGGGATTTGTGAAAAAGAATCCCGGGATTAACAAATCCCGAAATATTATGAGATTTTTGATATTTTGAAGCACCAAAATACTTAGAAAACTAAATTTCAGCATATTTATAATACTAATCTCGCTTCAAATCCAAACGCAGCCAGATTTTTCCATTTGAATCAGGGAGCAGCACGTCTCCCTTGCATGGACAGGCTTTTACACAATTTACACTTTTACGAAATTTATGTTCAAGTTATTTTCTGAAGGGGACTATGTAGCCCGATTTCCGCAGTACTCTACAGTATAATTTCAGAGTACTTACAACTTATTTTGTGCAAAATTTTATAAGGATTACCGCATAATCAAGATATTTATGACTGCTCAAATAGTACTCCGGGGGACAATTATATGGAGCTAGGGGAAATCATGGACCATTTATTTTAATTTAATGCATTAGTTTTCGATTTGTTATATTTTTACTTAAATATATTAATGAAATTAATAGTTTTTATTGTTGAATTTTATGTTTTTGACGTTTAACTAAAATCCCGAAGTCCCGAAAAATCCCGGGATCCCTGGATTTACATTTCTAAAATCCCGAATCTCGGGATTTGTAAAACCTAGTACCGTTTGGCATCCCTAGTTTCCGACAACTCCACTGCTATAAATCAAATTAATGTTACTCATACGTCATGTTACACTCCACTCCCACTCTTCTACACTCTTACTTTATTCCTTATATAGCAATGACTGCAATGGATTGAATGAATATTCCTTGAATGGGAATTGGAGGAGGAGGTTGGTGCTGTATTATTTGTTCTAGTGTATGTGTAGGTAGACAGATGATAATAAGCTTGATGACCATATAAAACTTTTTGTTGTTCGTTTAATTTATTTTCATAGATTTTTCATTTTCATTTTTATTATGTTTATAGTTGTTATTTTTCTTGTTGTTGATTTTATTTGTTTGTTTTTTTTGTATAGTTAAGGAAGACCTTTTCTTTTTTGTTTTGTTTTAATTTACTTTCGTTTTACGTTTTAATTATTTTTGTTACAGTTTTAGATTAAGAGATAATAAGTTATAAACTATTCTACATACTTAGTACATGTGTATGTATGTGTGTGCAATGCACACACACAATCAATACCCAGCAGTTCTAGGAGACAGTACTGAACTAGTGATTTTATCCATCATTTAGGGTGGGAGCTAGTTACTTCAATAGCCACGTGACTAGTCATTTTAACACGTGCATGTCCTAAGCAGGAGGTCAATTGTCTCTTTTTGATTACAATAGGACTGTCTAATAGCTGGTCCAAAGTAGGCAAAGCATTGGATTCACATACTGGTTACATAGCGTCAGTTACCTTGCTAGCTTTGTAACTGATTACTTGATCAGCTACTTGACTAGTTATTTTAACACGTGCATGTCCTAAGTAGGGGGTCAATTGACCCTTTTGATTACATTGTGACTATCTGATAGCTGATCGAAAGTAGTCAACGCTTCTGGTGGGTAAAATAAAGTGCAGTACAAAAAAAAGTTTGAAGTGACTTCACAATAGATTGCTAAGAGACACTAAAGTGACTATTGACTTGATGCTATGTTACATGGGATACCAGATACTTATGCAAAAACAAAAATAAACTGTATGAGAATTATATCAACACAATTTGTATAAAACCAGTTTGTACGAATTACTCACATAACGTTTAAAGTGACTACACTCCAGATTACTTAGAGACACTTAAGTGTCAATTGTCTTCACGCTAGATTAATTGGAATGTATAAAGTAACCAATTGTCTTCTCTCTGCAGGGATTTAAGGGATACATTGACTACTTGCTTAACTGCTGGGTATATTAAGATTGCATGTATGTATACATATACACACATTCAAGTGTTTTTGTTGTCTGTGTATTAGTTAGAAGTTATTAGTATGTTAATGTTAATGTTAGAATGTAGGCATAACTAATGATGATTTTATAAATATGTATGTACTTAGCATAAGTATGAGATTAGTCAAAGAAGTTAAATAGTATTTTCTGTTTTATTTATTTATTTGTTGTATGTAATTGTTTTCTTCTAGTTGTTGTTCATGTTGTTTTCGTTTTGGTTTTTGTCTGATTTTAATTTATACATAGTTAAAGTATAGTTTAAAATATTGCTAATGTTTTACTTAGATATGACAGTTCAAAGAGAGAACAAGATAGCTCAAGGAAAGCACAATTAAAAGGAAGTTATTATGTTATTGTTGCTGTTGTTGTTGTTTTTAGTTGTCAGTGTTTTAATTTGTTCTCGAAATACTTTATATACAAAAGAATCTGAATAATATCAATTAATGTGATCAACTGGTATATTTAATTTGTTAGCTACACGCAGATGAAAAATATATGTAGTTGTACATGTTTACTGTGAACATTTCAATATTTATATAATTGAGGTAACCATAATATGTCAATGTTACGATTAACATGATTGTAGTAGTGGTCAAGCTGACTATTAGCTTACTGATCTCTATACAATTCTAGATTAGTTTTTGTTTAATAATTTAACCATGCTTTTAGATGTTTCTTCTTTCCTTGTGAAAGAAGAAACATCTAAAAATATTCAGTCTCTTATTAGGGGAAAAGAAAAGCGTAAATTGTACTCTCGATCTCATAGACTAAAAAATTCTGCAAATTCAGTGAAAAAGATAGTTCAAAATTGTCATTTTGGTGGCAAATATTATTGAGAGCTCGATCAGCTTTCATTCTCTGCACCTATAATCATTGATAGGATAAAGCAGGCTCAGACACATAAGATAACAATTAAGAAAGTATATTCTGTCAAGCCCGACCATATAATACCCTACACTTTGTAAATAAGCAAAACTATTTTTCTATATTTCACAAGATTTCTTTCTATATGAAAGTTAATTTTGTTAAATTTTATTTGGATATCAAGTATAGGGTATTCAATCGATTAACCGTTAATCGGTTTCTTGGAAATTTCGGTTTTTTACGAACCGGTTAATATCACTCGGTTAACCGGTTTTTAAAATTTAGGACTAATATCAATAAATCTCATGTTTTCGTGAATTTTTTTATATCCATTGTATACATATGTATTATAATAGCTGATCTTCTTCTATATATATAAAAATGAAATGGTCCATGTATGTAATGGCATCACGTGAGAACGGCTGGATCGATTTGGCTGATTTTTTTTTTATTCGATTCGAAATTTTCAGGTGATGGTTTGTAAAGAAAAAAATATTCAAAAATTCAGGGTAAAACTGAGTCCTGCCAACTGTATGCAGTTTAAATTTAGATATTTTATTTGCAAATCAATAAGAACTAACATTATTAGTAAATGCTACCGGGCGAAGCCGGGGCGGTCAACTAGTATACAATAAAAGCTCTTTCAGTAAAATTTTTTAATAATTACAATGTTTTTTAAATAGTAGAGGACGATGAGTTTACTTAAAAACATTTTCAGAATCAATTGCACATAATGAAACTATTAAAAATTATATTCCGCATCATTCTAAAAGTGTAGGCTAAATCTTACTAATGATTCATTAAAAACTCAGTGATGATTTTACCAAACGTTAAATTAAATTTGTTGTACATTTCTTTGATGTTCATACCTTCTTTCAATAAATTTGACTTCGTTTAGTGTGCTTTGTTATACCCTACACCACCATAGTGGGGAGGGTATAATGCGTTTGTGCAGATGATTGTAACGCCCAAAAATATCGGTCTAACACCAACCTTCAAGTATACCGATCGACTTGTAATCACTTTTCGAGTCGATCAAACGATGTCCGTCTGGCTGGCTGGCTGGCTGGCTGGCTGGCCATGCAAACCTTGAGTACAGTTCGCAATTTTGAAGATATTTCGATAAAATTTGGTACGTATAATTTTTTCGGCCCTAGAACCATGCCTATTGAAACTGGCTGAAATCGATCCATTATTTCACATAGCCCCCATACAAATGTTCTATCAAAATTGGACTTTATCGGTCATAAATGTTTAATTTATATACGTATCTACACAAATTTCGCTCCAAATTAGTTTTATATATACAAAATGTTACGATCGGTCCATAATTGTCATCCCCCATATAGACCCGCTTCCGAAAATCACTTTAACGTGCATAAATCTCTTAAAAATTTCGGTATATACACCAAATTCAACATAAATAACTTTCATACAGACATAAATCACACGACCTAATTTCATGGTGATCGGTCCATAATTGGTCATAGCTCCCATATAAGGCCCATTTCGAAAATCACTCACGAATATGAATTATTGATATTTTAAAAGAAAAATCTTTTTGCTCATTTACTTGGTGGACCATACTTTCTTACTTGTTTTTAAATATTTTTTTTTATTAATCATTTCGTTAGCTTAGTTTGTACAAAATAAAATGGACTTTTGCACTTTTGCGTATATAAATGGCTACCAAAAACTAAAAATTTATTGGATATTTTATGTTTTCTACATATAAAAATGTATACATATGTATAAACTTATAAAATAATTCCTTTCAATGTCGTTTAACCGGTTAAACCAGGTTTTTCGAAGTTGGTTAACCGAAAACCCGGTTTTCTAAATAGTCGAATTTTCGGTTAACCGACAAACCGGTTTTTTAAAAAGGCGAATTTTTATAAACACTAATTTTACTGTTTACCGAACGTTTAATAATGACTCTTTCACAGCTTGTCTCATATTATCTCTGAAAAGTACAGGCATATATAAAAAAAATTAGTTTGAAAATGTTTCAAATTGTACGAATATTCATACTCATATTCCTCATTAAACACTTGTTTCAATGTAAGAGCAAGCAAAAATCGTAGAGATAACATCGTCGCAATTATGTTTAAGCGGTATTGAATGCTAATAACAAAAGTCATGGTGTCCATGTTTTGCATAGCTCTGACCTGAAGGTATACCAACATAATTCTGAAATTCCAGACTTATGCCCGTAATTTCAAAAAATAGATATCTACGGTGTAAATTACCCAGCAGATAAATTTACCTAATAGGTAACTTGACATTAATTTCAAATCAATATCTACGGATAAAAATTACCAAATATTTTTACTCCATCAGTAACTAAGCAATAATAGATATCTATTTATTGAAATTACTGGCATTAAATGAATTAAAATTTTTTTGTCACAAAATGTGTGTTTGATTTATAATGGCAGAAATTCGGAATACAACAATATAATATACGTTGGAATGCATATCGATCGCCATCTGAGATGGATCTAAGAAACAACGTATACAGTGGTGTCAACTTTGACGTTTGAAAACCAAATCAATTGTCTGTCATCTAGATCTTCCAACCTTATTATCCTTCTGCACTCTTGGATAAAAGTACAAGAGGTTACTTTTAACTCAGGCATCATCAGAAACTTGAGACTTAGTTTTGCTTTCACTGTGACTTGGTCACTTTTTCCATAATTATGTTTGATTAAGCTCTGCAAACGAACTTTGATTTGTTACTTTAAACTCGACAATCAGACTTAATGCTACGGCAGTATGAAATGGGAAGTGCTTTTCTTATGGGACCATAATTGGTTATCCTACTCTTGTCCGATTTTGTTTGGTTTCGGGTCATCACTTCCTTAGGACATTGAAAATGCTCAAAGAATAATTCAAATTATAGATAAAGTAATTTGAAGCGAAACTTTAGTTTTTAGAGTTCTGACAGTTTTCCATTAATCCAAGCAGAGGTTTCCCCAAACATAAGCAGAGGTTTCCATTATTCTCAAATCATTCTCAAACATTTGATATTTCTCAATTTGACATCAATCTAGAGTATTTGCTGGTCTTTAAATACTACTTATCGACGACAATTCTGAGCACTTTTACATCCAATTCGAATATTCACTGTGAAGTGAGGGATATGGATAAATGTAGTCTTTACATTGTCGATGTGAATCTTTTTGATATGATGAGAAAATTTAGCGTTTAGGAATTCACTTACTGTCATTAAGTAAAAACATCCACTTATAAACAATGATGATAGGATGCTGTTATTAAGTATGTAAGTATGCTAGCATTAACTGTGAAATAGCTTTAAAAGCTCTAGATGGTCATAGTGGAAATAGAACATTCTAGTTTTTCAGTTAGAATATTCACGAGACTTCTAGAAGTTGGCGTTGTGTATATAAATAGTAAGAGCTAGTTGTGAGTGAGTCAGTATATCGTAGGCGCTGCTAAAGTTAACATCAACCGTATTACCAGTGTGTTTTTAAAGCGAGTAATAAAAGAGTAGGTATTAATAGAGGGTGACTATTTGAATTGTTGTGCAAATTTGAATGAATAAAGAGCTGTTACACATTTTTAAACTCCTGAATGCCCTTTAGTTGCAATTAAAAAAATCAGCTTCTTTTAAAGGAAACAAACCATCGTTTTTAATAGGTAGAAACGTTACAATATATCAGAACAATGTTCTTTGCAAAGTGATCTTCAAATTTCTAAACCGTTGGTGTTTTGAGCATCTACATGAGCAGTTGGTCACATTAATTTATACTCTTCAATTAACATATTCGTTTTTAATACCTATTAATTAAGTAGGTATATAATATAAATATGTAACTATTTAGAATGTTATGTTCTTGTATGTATAGTATATATGTATGTAAGTATTTTTGTATTTATATATATAAAAAAAACCCAAAAGTAAACAAGCATGTCAATGTGACATAAATAACTATTATTTACTTCATTTAATGATTTGTTTTCTTGTTGCCATTTTCAAATTTATGTGTTCAGCTGAAAATTCCACATTTTCAATACATTTGTATAATGAGTTTAAGCCTAAAGGTTTGGGGGAAAATTAAAAAATCTACTAAAATTTGTTAATTTTTTTTGTTCATTCAAATGGAATTCCTTTTGTTTTTTTTTATTTAACCTAAATTATATATATTTTTTACGAATTATGCAATGTTAACTTTTTACTGTATATTTTCATCATAATTTGAGGGGACTTAATTATTAAATAATATTATTTAATTTAACTATTTACTTGAATAATTTTTTGTTTCTTTACTTATTTTTTTTTGTCTTTAATTGTTTATGATTAAAATATTTTGTTTGGTTTTTTGTTTATAACTACATAACTAGTATTTCATTTCATTTAATTTTATTTATAATTTAATAATAATTTGGCATTTATGTTTTTTATATACTCAATATTGTTTTCTTGTTTTTAATATTTGTCTTTTAAAAAATAGTTAACTTTATACTGTTTAGTCTTTTCAGACAATATTTTTCATATAGATTTTTTGTTGTTGTTGTTGTATTTAATTTTAAACTCGCTATATTTAATTATATTTTTTCTTTTGTTTATGATTTGTTTTTAACTTGACTTTAAAGTTGCTGTTTAAATTGTTTTCCATTTTAATTCTTGATCATTAATTAATTAATTATTTCTTCTTTTAATTTTGTACAAAATTTATTTGATTTTAATGCATATTTTTTGTTTTGTCTTCAAATTGATCCTATCACAGCAACAAACATTTTTTTTCTAAATTTATTCTTCAAATAAAATTTCTAAATTAGGCATGAAATAAATTCCTTATGAAATAAGTAAAATAAATTAATATTGTATTAAGCTAATGATCAATTTAAGATAGGACTTTAGCCAATACACAAACCACAAACTACATATTTACAATTTTTGCAGAGTTAATTATTTGCAAAGTATTTTGAATCGAAAATAATTTTTACGGAAAGATATTATTACGTCTTGGCAGCTTTTCAATATGGTTTTTTTGGTTATAAAGTTTATTCAATATCAAAATCTTTATATCAGGTCTATGGTTCAAATCTAACCCCCATTTTCTCAAATGGTTTTACGTAACGATAAACCTCCAATTAACATTTTTTTTGGATGAGATCTGTCAGTTTATCGTCACGATAAAAAATAACCATATATTGAGAAAATGGGGGTAAGACTAACAGAAAAGTTAAATAGTGAACATTTTTTACCAATACGATTTTCCACGAAGGTTAACCTAACAACAGTTTTCTTTCCCGTCAGCCTTGTTGAGCAAATTTTCATGCAAATTCATTTGGAATAATCGTCGTTTGTTTGAGGATCCTCAAGTTGCTTATTGTGAAATTGAGGCATGCTTGAACAATACTCAAAGTCCCTGTAAATGATCATAATTGATTATCCTACTCTAGTCCGACTCTGTTTGGTGGCGGGTCATCACATCCTTAGTTATTAAATGATGTAATTTAAGCACCATTTTTAGGACGCTGAAAACTTAATAACAACGTCGAGGTAATGATATTGCCATATCGCTTAATTAGAGAAATGCTGCCCGTCATTAAAAACAGTTGAAAATTTAAAATGCTTAAAGAATAATTAAAGTATCATTTAACATAATTTGGCCAGAAGCTGTAGTTTTCAATTAATCCAACATTCAAAAATTATTTATGTTATTTTCATTTGATATGAAACGTACAATAATTTTAAAAGATTCCCAAACATAATTTGTCGGGTAGTCTTTTATTCATAAATAATTCTGAAACATTTGATATTTCCAATTTGACAGCAATCTAGAATAAGGATAATTTGAATTTTAAAAAAATGGTGGATTGAATTGTCAATGAATTGTTAAGAAACTTCGATCGAGTTGCTTAAATAGTTGTCCAAATCGTGATCGTGATGAGCGGAGCAGCATGGATATATAATTTTGGCCACGAAATATAACAGTGGTCTATACTAATTAAATCCCATATCAGTTGTTCGAAAGAAGACCTTAGGAGAAAAAAGTATTAATCACCCCCTAGGAGAAAAAAGTATTAATCAAAGATCAGCAAGGTTCCCCACCACTACACCAAATACACAGAGGGCGTTGTTTCTAGGCTACGACAGATGGCAGCACCATTATCCTAGACCAGCTACAGCAGACCAATCATCTATTTAGCTGGCTCAACAACCGATTAACGAAACTGACACAAGGCAATAATAACAATCGATTGAATCCTTATGGCAATATCATACATGTATCCGAAGACCTGCTACAGCAGACCAATCATCAACAACAACCGTTTAAAATGATACAAACAATAACAATGGATTTAATGGCAACATCGCACATGGAGACGCACGATACTCCAATAATCTACATGGGAAATACGCAAAAAACAACTACTTCAACAATTCGTATAAGATGGAGATGCTTTGTGGAAGCCAAATGCCCGCAAGTGGGGTAATGGAGAAAAAAACTATATGAAATGGAAAATTGCATCGAAAATACTCTTCAAGTAAAGTATTTTAAAACAATTTCAAGATCACGGAACTTTAATCGAACATAAACAATATACTGGCTTGGTCCTCCACTATGATCATATGATATTTATATACAACATTTTGCAAAAAGTGGGAAAATTCTGAACTGTCGCTTCGATTAAAATATCTCCTCCTATTGAATGATGTCACAAGGGTCAATAGTAATCAGAATTTCCATATTGATCAGATTCGATCGAAAATCTTCTATCGAGTGGTTAAGGACTCAGTAGATCATCATTGTGTAAATGGTAACATGACATTACACAAACAACTTCAATCGAATGTCAACAGCTAATTTTTTGAGAGAAAAAGCCAATGAATATGAAAACTATTGTCGTTCAAACGACCGATCTCTTATCGATGTTTATACACGCAGAGAAAAAATATAATTGGGCATGGTTACTGTAACCATTTAAATAGTGTTACAAGATTTTTAACAATATTATAGTCACAGTAACTATTTACATGATTGTGGTAACCATAATATGGTTAATTTATGATTCACATGATTGTATCACCCATATATATGGTTACAGTAAACAAATATATGTTTGTGGCAACCATATTTATGATGAATAATTTTATCATAATATGTTGTTCTCAGAGCACCATAATATGATAAGTCCTTCATAATATGAATGGTTGTCACATATGGTTGATACAATCATGTGAATCATAAATTAACCATATTATGGTTACCACAATCATGTAAATGGTTACTGTGACTATAATATAGTTAAAAAACTTGTAACAATATTGAAATGGTTACAGTAACCATGCCCAACTATATTTTTTCTCTGCGTGTAGTCACATCAAATTATGAAATATCCATGCAAAAATATTAGTATCTTGATGAATATGTTCCAAGAAATCCTGAATTTCTGCTGTAGATAGCTGACTACATAACGAATACAAAAAAAAATATCAGTTTGATTCTCATTCAAAAACATACTGAAAATCTTTAAACAAATCAGATCAGATCTCCTGAGTGTTTCTTCCCAACTCTTAAAACTACCAGAGACTCCAAATGAAAACTTAGCTCAACTAGATAAAGCCAGTCATCGTGCTATTTGATTTGAGAATGTATTTGAGTCCTCTCTACCAACTAACATAAATACGTGAATTCTTAATAACTAGGCTAGAAGACAACTACTACATTTTGAAACGTTTAAAACCGTCGCTTATTGTGGGAAAGAAGTGGAAATCATTACCAACCGAGTCTTACACAATATTCTATGAAGAGTGTTCCAACAAGTCGTTTAGATATTAACAGTGAAAAAGATAAAATTGTATGTCAAATTTGTTTTATTTGTTGATCGAATCTTGTAGCTGGAAAATGGTATTACCTACATATACATGCCAAATGTTCGGCATGGCTTCAGTTCGGTCCCTATAATTGATAGGCGAACATCTAGTTCCTTGATCTAGCTGGAAATATGACTTTTCTCATTCTTCAGCTTTTGAATTGTTGGTGGCTTGTAGACATAGACATTTTGGAGACAATTCCAAATAAAAGAAAATCCCAAAGTCCTTCAAGACTTTGGATTTCGAGAGATGATGCTAGCTATTCTAAATATTGACGTTGAAATCACCAATTGTCGGCATCAATTCTCTTTAGAATTCAATCTGAGACCACTGAAGGTGCAGGGATTGATCGCAAATATTAGCGATGTTTTTTTTTTTTACCTTCACGCAGAGAAAGAATAACCATAAATATTTCAACATTTTGACAAATTTTTGTTTAACAATATTATGGTCACTGTAATTATGTATATGCTTGTGGTAACCATAATATGTTTAAGTTACTATTCACACGATTGTTGCAATCATATATATGATTGTAGTAATTAAGTATATGTTTGTGGCAACACTTCACCATATTATGGTTATCCTACTCTGAAAGCAACATATTATGATATAATGATTGATTATGAGCATGATTGCCATAAATATATATTTATTCACTACAATCATATACATATATGATTTCTACAATCATATGAATGGTAACTTAATCATATTATGTTTATCACAATCATATTAACAATTACAGTGACCATACTATTGTTAAAAACTTGCAAATATTTAGAAATGATAATTGTAAACATGTACAACAATATTTTTTCTCTGGGTGTTCAATCCACCATTGAATAGTAAAGAAGTGCAAATGGTGGAATATATCTGGGCGCATTACTTTTGATGAGATATATGTAAAATTGCTCTTTGATCTCATTGTTACATTTTTGTTGGCTTGTAGGCATAGACCTTAATCATGCGATAATCCCAAAATAAAACCGATCACACAATTTTGCTAGCTAATTTAATTTAGATGTTTATACAATAAATCCGCTCACAAATAAAATGCCAAATGTAACGTGATTCCAAAATGGCTCTGAGTGATGACTAATGGAGTAGTCAGGAGTCTCGAGCACATTCTGCAATAAATCTGATGATATTGGATCTATGTAGAATTGTTGTTTTATCACTCCAATATAGCTTATGCATATAATTCTTCATATATTGAAGTCTAGTTGGCTTTTTGATATATTCACAAGATCTCCTCGCTATAATTCCTCTATTCCTGATGATGAATGAATGTCCTTGGAGTCTTGCCCATATTAGACATTAAGAAAGAAGTCCAAAGTCGTCACAACAAATGATCACAAGATCACTTCTCTATAATTCCTCTATTCCTGATGATGAATGGATGTACTTGGACTAAGACACCAAGTACCATGTTTGAAATTTTTAAGATTTTCAATAGGTTCTCTGTTTTTCGATTATGCTGATCAAATAGTCTTGGAATGTTCGAAAGAGATTCTTTTGTACTCCAATAATTGGTATTTCAATCTGAAAACGGACTCACAGTGGTATGAGAATAAAAAAAGAGGGAAATAAATCTGTAACTTCTAAATTCTCAGCGAGTTGTTTAGTTTTCCCTAATTTATTTGACACGTAAAAAACATAAGGTAGACATGTTATATATCAATGGATAGAGTATTTTGTCTACTTTTCAAAAATGTATACAACTTTTGACAATTAAAAAATTCATGAAATACTTTTTTGAAAAATATGACAAAAAATGCTTTTTATTGAATTTTGCATAGATAAAAATTTTTCAAATTGAAATAAAATTTTTATTTATGAATTTTTTTTTATGTAATTTCACAGTAATGTAGATTTTTCTATTTAAAATGGAAAAATAAAAACAAATTTTTAAATTTGTGATCAAGTATTCCGCAATTCCCAAAAAAATCATAATAGGGGCGGGGTTATCGGAACCGTCTACAAAATAATTAAGAACTTATTGGGCCATATAAAATAGGTTACTATATTTTGATATTGAGTATGCGATTTGAGAATTTTTGCCCTAAAGTTGAATTTTATATAAAAAATAGGCATTTTTTTAATGGACCTGATCCCGTCGGTATCAAAAATTATAAATGTTTTTTTCATTTAAAATATTTGGCATAAAGTTAGCTTTTGAAAAAGTACAAATTCAGTATACATGAAATTAGAAAATATTTAGATAACTTAAAAAGAATAAAAGTACTTTTTTCCCAAAAAAATTGCGAATCGCCTTTTTTAATTTTTTTATATTCAAATGCATGTAACTTTGGACTCAGTCATGATTTTTAAACATGATTTCTTTATTTGATATATAGATCTATTGTTAATCCTATAAAAGAAAAATGGATAAAATCGGAGAATAGTTGGAACCGCGGTCACAAAAAAACTGGTGTAGGGTGGGTAAAAATGTTGAAAATTAAATTTTCAAATGCGAATATCTCCTAAGCTGTAAGAGATAAATCGGAACACAAACGAAGAAATAGGAACATTTTAAAAATTGAACATACTTCCTCTTTGCGCATGTGAAATTTCATTCAAAGGGTTTAGAAGTTACAGATTTATTTCCCTCTTTTTTTATTCTCATACCATTGTGGGACGGTTAAAATCATCTTACGTTTAAGTCCTGTTTACAACTAATATCTATGCCTCTTGTTGGAACACTCTATATAAATAGTTGGAAAAGTGAGTTTACGAAACTATTGAAAATTCCATACTGCACAAATTGTATGTTTTTATAAAGAAAGGATATGCTAGACAAGTGACTTCTTCGGGAAATGATAAGTACAGTTAGATCCTATGTTACCGGAGAGAATATCATAATTTCAACCAAAAGGAATGACTCCCTTCATGGAAGTAATTCTCTTTGATTGGGCTTCACATTAAACCTCAATAGAGATACATTTAACATTATCAGCTAAAGAAGTTTCGTGGATTATTGATAACACAAGGATTAATCATTGTAGCAATTGTTTGAAACTATCCTTCACTTCACTTGAAGAAAAATGTTTTATTAATAATTCAATTTCCAAAAAAAAGTTTAATGTGCTGTTTTTCTATAGCGAACGAGTGCTATGTTTTTGTTACAATAACAAAACACATGTTAAATTGCCACTCAAAATACTCGTACGCTATAGAAAAACAGCACATATGTAAGTAAATATTTTAAAAATAACATTTTAAATATTGTATGTGTACTCCTCGAATATATTGATTGTATTTATTTACTGTCACTTACACATCTACCTGTCTCCAAAATTTGTTTTAATTTTTATTATAAAATATATATGTATTTTTTTTGTTCAAATTCATAAAATCATTAAATTTAATGATCTATAAATACATGTTTAAGGAGATGGTTAAGATTTCAGTGTTGGAAATTCGGAACCTATGGTAAAGAATTTTTATTTTTTTTTTACAAAATATATTTGCAATATATCTTTTTCAATTGTTTTTAGTAGTTTATTATTTAAAATATGTTGTATGCAGTTAAATTCGATAATACTCAAAGACTGAAATATTTTTTTTTCTTTCTTTAGAGAGAAAAAGAAAAAAAATACTTCAGTTTCTGAGTTAAATGTCTGTGCTAACTAAAGTAGCAGCAAAGACTTAACGAGATGTAGTAGTAAGAGATTCAGAAATTTCGAGATGGTTAGACACAAAATAAAAAAGAAAAGACACATGTTTAAAATAATTAAAAAAAAAAAATAAAAATAATTAAAATCATAAAGTATATTTATGGTTAAAATACTTATGGGCAAGTTTAGAAAGGTGTATATGTAGTTTAGGTTGTAAGCAAAATGTATGCAATAGCTTTAAATATTTTATGATTTTAACTACTGGAAATATTTCTAATGAGATCGTTAATTTTGCAATTGTTGTTTGCGAATTTTTTTGAGTTTAGGAAATTTGTTCAAGTTTCGGATTCTTTTGAAAAACAGTTAATAACCGTTTTTTGACTTTTAAATACAATTATAATCAAAACTCTTTTGCTTTCTTATAGTTTTATTTAAAAAAAGGTTTTGGTCGATTTGTTGCTGTCTGTGTCGGCCGTGTAGTTTCCCAGACGTTTGTCATATCTTGTCATTTGTCATTATTATTCAGTCACAGATGCCAAATCATCATGACAATTTATATGATTGAGTAGCACATGTAAATGCCGCGCACAAGATCTCGCTCTTTCACATATAAGATCCAACTGACCCAGGTGCTCAATGCTTATGAGTATAGACAACATTAAACGACTTCGATCGCTACAGATCAATGGCTGCAAACTTCTTGTGATCTGAGTTGGACGACATGTGGTTCATCGTGTCACAATGGAAATTCTGTTTAAACGATTTGAGACTTTGGCTGTCTTTCACGGAGATGACGGGAATTGATTACAAAAATCAAGCAATTTAACCTCGCTAGTCCTTTTCTCAAAATTCTCAAAGTTTATTAGTATAGACAACACCATTTCTTCGATTGCTACAGATCAATGGCAGTCAATTTCTTGTGATCTGAGTTGGATCAATAGAAATGGAAACACGGACGACATATGGTTCCAGCAGAGGATGGTTCTTCTTGTCACAATCGAAATTCAGCTACCAAAATGTGATCTGAGTAGGATCAACAGAAATGGGAGCATGTTGACATGTGGTTCTAGCAGGACTGTTCTTCGTATCACAATTATACTTAAAAGATTTAAGACGTTGGATATCTTTCACAGAGGTCATGGGAATTGATTACCACCCTCTAGACTTTTTCTGGAGGGTGTTACGAATTCGCAGATCTATGACAATAATTCGCAATCGAAAGATGTCCTCAAAGACAACATAGGATTCAAACGGATCTATGCAAACACGAAGGTTTGATCTAAAAGTATGAAATCAAAGACTTTATCAATTGTAAACCTTTAAGAATATTTGAAATAATGGCTTTCCCAATTTTGAAATTACTTTGATATCAAATGAAAAGTCCAATTTGTGTTTGCTGAGTATGCGACAGAGTCATTGAAAATTGGAATTTTCGGATTCCTGCCAGCGGGAAAAGCCACAGATGATGATTTTACTGAAATTTTCTTAAAGATTGATAAGAAGTTGGAAATTTCTTTTGACATCCAATGGAAAAATGGCAGATTAATTGGGAATTGGATTTCTAGGATCCATAACGATACATGCCATTGGTAAAAGGCGTAGAGGAAGTTTTTCTCAAATTTTCTTTAAGATTTGATAAGAAGTTCGAAATTGAATTTTAATAACAAATGGAAAAGCCTTAATATGCGGTTCATTGGAAGTTCCATTGCTCATATCCATAGCGATACAACCACCCATTTCAACATTGACCGGCTCTAATTGGAAAACCTTTTATTAAGGCAATTACTGAAGACATTGAGTTTAGTTAAGAATTTTCAAAACTCCTGTTAAATACTTGAGAGACATTTTATATCACCATTGATGCTGAAGCTTTGTATAATTTTTATTGAATGTTTGAAGAGCTGTTCCTCAATTTAGAAACAAAAGTAAAGTGAAAGAAAGTTAAGCACTCGAATTCGAGTTAATATAACCGAAATCATATGTATTTATTTTGCAAGCATTCGTTCGATATCGAAAAAGCCATCTTTATTACTAAGAATATCTCAAAGCTTTCGAAACAATAAAAACAGCTATTTAAGCTGTTTTCTAAAAGTGATTTTATAAGCTTAAAAGCTTTTGAATATCTCTTGAGTAAATGCTTTCGAAAATGCCATCTTAATTACTAAGAATATCTCAAAGCTTTCGAAATAATAAAAAAGCTTTTTAAGCTTTCATAAATAATTTATTAGCAAACGTGAATTTAATAAGAAATTTAAAGGTTTTCTTTACTTTTTAGCTAATTTCCAATTATTTTAAATTTGTATTGTTTTAAATTTCCGGTTTGTGTCTTAGCTAAATTAAATTTAAAATTTAGCATAGTTTTTTTTTTATTATTCTCTTCTTTTCGAAAACAACTAAGTAAAATTCTTTATGATTTGAAGCTTTTTCTTTTGAAAGCGGGTTTCTAAAATTAAAATTATTTTACGCGTTTGTTTTATTAATTTGCATTTTATTTGGTTTGGTTTTTTGTTTTTCTTGTTTTCGGTATGTTTAGCTAACCTAAGCTTAATTAAATTGTAATTAAATTTTTGTATTACGTTTAATTATTGCATTGTTGTTCTTCTTTTTGTTGTTGTTGTTGTTTTAATTAATATAATTTATAATTTTGTTTTCGTTGACCAGGCACATGTGCTTAAAATAAAAATGATTTGTTTTTGTTTTTTTTTTTGGTTTTCTTTGTAAAAATTCCAATGGCAAAACTTAGTATAAAACTTGTTGATGTCAAGCGGATATATTGTTGTTTTTGTTGTTGTTGTTGTTATTATTATTGTTGTACTACTACTACGTCTATTTTGTTTGTTTAAATATTTTAGCAAAAGATCTCGTAACACATTCGCATAATAGAATATAAACCAATGTCCATAAAGTTATGGGAACTGTAAAAATGTTCAAGAGTTAACATGAATCAAAAATGGTTTACAACAAGGAGAAAAAAGGAACAGAATCAAAATCAAAATGTGAAAAAGTAAAAAGAAATAAAAAGAAAAAAATAATAAGAAAAAAACTCAAAACAAATGTAATTGTTTTGTATTTGGCATCATTTTGTTTTGTAGGAATTTGAAATACACTTACAATAAAATGAGGCGCTGAAAATAATACAGCCAATGTGGCAATTATGGTAAATAACGTAAAAACAATAAGGCACAAACGATCCACTACCATGGCAGCAAATTTCCAATCTCTTGTTACCTCACCAACTTCATCTTCTTTTTTTAACTTAAATTATTTGCAAAAAAAAAACAAAAAATAGTACACATATAACAATTTTTGTTTGAAAAGGGATATTTGTTAGATTATACAAAATAAGATAGATTTATATGTATAACCCAGCAAAGTTTGTACAATTATTAAGGCTGAAAATGCTGTCTTTTCAATTTTGAGTTGATTGAAGAGTCGTACTTTCGTTTGTACCCAATATTTGGTAACAGTAGTCGTATTTCTGTCTGTCATATTTATAGCAAACTTTGCTGGGTTATACCAACTTACTCGCTCATGCATACGAGTATGTTAATATGTTTCTTTTTTGTTGATATATGTCTATTTGTATGTTAATAAATATACTATAAGTACCATACACATGTATGTTTTATAATATTTCCTACTTTTTACCTATTTTGAATCTTAAACATAAAACATTTATATACTTAAGCTTACCTGATCCGTTATCCATCTTAACTCTTTCAATATTAAAGCCAATTCATATTCAGCTGATGAACTTAGACAGGTGTGTGATATGGCTTCGTGCATTCTTGTATCACCCACAGGACCAACAGGGCCAACACTACCATCGTCTCCTTGTCTGTAAGTTACAAGTAATACGATTATACGATATAAATGTATGTGTTTATGAATAAATTGTAAGAGTAGATGCAGTTGCGAATACGAAAATAGCAGTACCACTAGTAAATTGTTAGGAAACGGAAAAATTGCGTTCCTTCGGGTATATATAAAATTAAAAATGCTGAACTATAGAACAATATATGCAAGATCTTGGTCTGGACCAATCAATTGTTAGGATTGTCGTGAACATTTTACACTATAGGATCATTCGTTCTAATAAAGGAACGGCCACGAGGGGTACGCCTCAAAGAGGAGTCTTATCAACACTTTTGTGTAAGGCACCTGACGGATACATAGACTAGATGCTCGATTCCGTTATCCAAATGCAAGCAGCGAATTAGTATCTTTCACTATGAGCTCGATCAGACAAGATCGGGGTGTGAAACCACTAAACCGAGGGCGAACAACTTATCTTCTTGGACTAAAACGCTCACAACTAAGTAATGTAGTGGCGGTGATAACGGGACACTGCAAATTTGGCAACCATGCAAGGAGGCTTGGCCTGCCCTATTACGACTACTGTACACAGAGAAAACAGATTCGTAATAGCAACCGAATCTGTTGCCAATCGAATGATTCGGTTGCTCATACAGAATTTTTCGGTTCTAGCAACAGAAAGCCAGTTGATAACGAAGAATTTCGGTTGAAGCAACCAAACTTTTGTTACTGCTTCTACAATTTTGTAGCCACAACTGTAAAACTCGATCAATAAGGAAGAATCATTCGATTGACAACAAATTCGGTTGCTATTACAAATATGTTTTCTCTGTGTAGAAGCTATCAGAATGAAGAGGAGGAATGATACAACTTTTCATCTTCAGTTTGAGATCTACACATTAGGTTTTTAGGATATCGTTCCTCCAATAGTCTCTCTGAACTCTCGGACATGAAGTTGCAATGTATCAACGCCTTTATAATGAAAAGCAATTCCGGAAATCTCCTAGGGGTGACCTTATATCCGTTAAATAACTGGAGTCTACTAATCTCCATCTTACTCCTCATTTGACCTCTTCCTCAATATTTCTACTATATGTCCAATACATCTTCTCTTTTCATCTCTATCTGGTCCTCTCTATTTTCAAGTAACATAAAGGGACCTACTGAATGGACCCAAGTGAGCTGTTCTTCCTTGCTTCGTTTAACCTAACCTAAGTGAAAATATTATAAATTAATTGTATATTTAATGTTAAATTTAGTTCTTTTTGTCGATAGTTCTTGTTTTAATGGATCGCGTAAAACATTGCACCATTGCTTAACGAAAATTTATTTTAAAGTTATGAAAAAAGAGATAATCTCATTTAGATTTTCTAATCTGCATCAAAACGATATAAACGTAAAACTGCACCTCAGGACAATCAAAATATCGCACACGGGGGCAGAATCAAATTTTTGTTGAAATAAGTCTGGCATTTCTAAACGTCTGGTCTGATCGGGATACAATTTTATGTGAGCGTAACCAAGGAGTATTTGAGTTCATGTTATTAAAATGAGCCCTACAAATTCTAGCTATGGGGGTTATCTTCGACATGTAAAAATTTTAAACACGTGCAATATTTTTGTTTTCAAACCGATTTCAAAGATTTATATATTTTTGAAAAGCGATCTGCGCTTACGTGAGCTATTTATCTCATAATATTTCCAAGATATAGGTATTTCAAAATTTTGAACCGAATGGGCTCGATTATTAGTTAGACAAGTAAATTACTAATAATCAGGGAAACCAAAATATGCAAATGCATGTTTTTTCTGGTGAGTCTAATGAGCACATGGATAAGATATTTACACGTTTCAGAACTATTTAAGAATTTTGGCATCGATTTGTTAGTGCATATTTTTGCATATTTTACCCATAAATACATATTTTTGCATATATTTGTTTTAAGAGCATATTTATGTCATATTTTGCGTTTTTAGAGCATATTTTACTGTTTAATAGCATATTTTGAGTTTATCAAAAACAAATTTTGTCTTACTTATTTTTCGCTGTTGTGTTACAGGTTTTTAAATCCTTTGTTTAAAATTCAAAATTGAAAGATAGATGGCTTTTCACCAAAAAATAAAAAATTAAAAAACAGAAATTTTTTTTTAAAATTTAAAATAACAATTCGAAAAATTATTTTATCCAAAAAATGAAAAAACTGAAAAAAAATGTTCACCTAAAAAAAAATTTTTTATCCAAAAAATTAAAAAACTGAAAAAAAATTTTTGTTCACGTAAAAATATTTAAATTTTTTATTTTGAAGTATAATTAGGTGAAGGGTATATAAGATTCGTCACAGCCGAATATAGCTCTCTTGTTTTAATATAAAATAAGCACTATTTTAATAATAGCTCCATCTAAATATCAAATTTTAGTTCTAATTCAAACTTAACCGTTCTAAGTGTTAAAGAAATATTGTCTTTTAAATTTGCTCCTGTAACATCAGTTGATGTCGAAAGAACATTTTCTATGTATAAAAATGTTTTCAGATCCAATAAACAACGATTTTTATTTGAAAATTTAAGTAAATTTTTTTTGGTTAAAAATTATGTAAAAGTTTGTTTTTTAAGAGCATATTTTTTAAATTTTAAGAGCATATTTTATAGTTTTTACTGCATATTTAAAGCGCCTAAAACGCTTTTTTTAGAGCATATTTCCGGTTTCCCTGCTAATAATATACGAAAGATTTCAGAGCAATGGATTCAAAAATAAACGGAAATTGACCTATTTTTTTTTATCAAAATTTCAACTTTGTGCCACATGTTCTAAAATCCCAGAGCTGGGATTAGAAAACGAAATGCTGCTTTGGAAACCCTGATGTGTTTCCTATTTATCTAAAGTATTTTCCCAGCCCCGAAGAAAATGTGGACCCTATGTTTTTCGCGAATTTTAAAGGCATATGAAACTAAATTTAAATTAAAGTCATAACTTGGAAGAGCAAAGTCCAAGGCAAAAGCCTCTACTTAGAAAAATACATGGTGATACTCGTTTGTAGTTTGCCAGATGGCGCAATATTTTTTGAATTGATGGTTCTAAATTTGTTTTATTTCGGGCGGGTTTTTGACCTGAAGATTAAATTAAGTCATCTGATCTAATCAGATTATTAATTGGCAATTGATTTTTAAGAAATACTCGCAAAACAGCCCTTAGAAGTTCAGGCTGTAGGCAATATATTCAATGTTCAAGTAGTTGAACATTGCTGTAAACAGTTGAAATATTTAAAAATTTTCTGGTACTGCTAGTATGTTGTTCGCAATTGTATTTTACATAATATGTATAAGTGTAGGTTAATAATATTTTTTGTATTGCACCTACATACATAGATGTATAAGTTAAATTTATGTATGACTTTATAGGACCACTATTGTTGGAGAGGGTGTGCATATTAACACTCTCCTGCTTGAAATATGTATTGCACGTGCTCCACATCAAATTCTAATGATGGGTGCGTGTGTTTCTTCTCACATTTTTTGTTTACTCTGTAACATTGATATGGAGCAATACATAAAGCAAAGGAAATGAATTGAAATTGTTTCAAATGTTTTTGCTAATAGAGTAATTGAAAACTTTTGTTGAAGCTATAAATTTTCCTAAATATTTTAACTTTGTTGTTGAGTTTTAAGTTGTGGTAATTTGTTAAAGAAATGCTTTAAAATTAAGTACTTTAAATGATAAAGCTGCAAAACAATAAATATAATTTGATTTCATAGACTTTCTACGTGCATTTGATTCAAAACTCCATATTACCATTCGTAGATCTATGAGGTACAAGGAAATATATTATAAGAGATTATAACGCTTGTGAAATACAAGGGTGGGTCGAAAAGTCAGTGACTTTTTGAATGAAACACAGGTTTTTTGATAAAAAATTATTGTATTTTTCAAAATAGTCTCCTTTGTCCTTTTTTATACCTTCCAAAAACTTGATTTGTCGAGGCCATCAAATTATGTTTTATTTTGTGAGATTTTTTTCATTATTGGAGCCAAATCTCTTTCCGCCGAGACATTTATTCAGGTTTGGAAGCAACAAATAGTCACTCGGGGCTAAATCTGGTGACTAGGGTGGAAGAGGGAGCATTTCGTAGGCTAATCCATGGAATCTGCATATGACAGCCATCATGCGGAAAGCTTTCTCATATCCAAGTGATCATTCGAAATTTAAACCAATCAGCCACAATCTCTCGCACTTCTAATCTCCGATCGGTCAACACCAAATCATGATTTTTTTCAATTGTTTTGGGTGTATAGACCTCAACTGCGCGTCCAGAGCGATTGGCATCATCCATGCTATTACAGCCACAACGAAATTCAGTAAACCAATTTTTACCATTGAAACTGATGATGCTGAGTTCCCATATTTTTTTTTTTTTTAAGAAGAGAAGTAACACTCAGGCAATTAATATGCTTATATATAATTGTATTACTTTCTTTGGAAATTGGATATAGTGTAGAAGAAAAGGTGGTGAAAGGAGGAGAAAAGCTTTTCTTAATTGACAACTCTGCAATTGCGCGTTATGTTTGTTATTAGTGCAGGTTGCAGCGCCTCTGGTGGTGAGATGACGCGTTAGTCAAGCCAACAACCTTTATTAAATTATTTTACTTCGGTGGCGTTTTAGTGTTATACCACCGAAGGAGGGCAGTGTGATAAATATTAGTTATTAGTCAAATAATAATTATTATAAACTGATGTTGTTGATTGGCAGCGGCTGGGAATCGAACCAAGGCCACAAATACCATATCATGCTTAATGATCAAACGCGCTAACCAATTAAGGCACATCATCCCCCTTTTTCCAATTTCTCCTCAAGTCATGAGGTAGTGCTATCAATGGCTGTCAAACACAAACGAAATGACGCAGCCTGTTTAAATTTTGACAGGAGTCAACTGTCAGATACCTGTTGACAGGAGCAGTGTTGCCCTTGCAGTTAAGATCCTGGGAATTACACCTTCGCCTAAAAAACTGTATCGTGAGAGTTTTCACAAAATTGACTGATATTAAAATTGAATAAAATTTAAAAAAAAATTCGAAAGAGAAAAAAATATAAAATTGGTTGTATTTATTTGGATGAAACTTTCAAAGTACTACACGGTGGTCATGTTAGCCGGCCTATCAATATCAGAACATGCTTAACTCTCTAACCGGCAAGACTGCTTTTAGGCGGGTATGTTAAATGTATGTAATGCTGCTTTATTTGGTTATTTTTCGTGTTATGACGGTAGATATGTGTAAAGAGACAAACAATTTACTTATTGTGATAAACAAGAACGTGCAGCTGTCTTTTGTTTGTTTTTATTCCAACGTATTTTTTTTTCAAACAATAACCTGGTATATTATTTTACCTCGAAATAAAATTGGCCGGTCTGCTGTTAACTCCACTTACTAAATAATCTTGGATATGAATATGAAATTAACAGTTTCGTACTACACTGATAATATTTGTCTAACATGCCTTTGAGGCTCTGGGACTCTGAATAAGTTTTGGAAGTCGCTCAGCATTGCCATATCAACGAAATTAAAAAAATATTTAATAGCAATGTAAAATCAGGAATCTTATAAATTTTGAGACCCTCAAACTCCAGGTCATTATTAATAAAAGCTTTCGCCAAACATTATCAATCTTCTTGCCAAAAACAGCTATAATTTAGAACGAGCTGCTCCGACCTAAAATGAAATACAACTATCATGTATGGGTAGGTGTTTCTAAGTCTATTTTGGCGAGGGTGCTTATCGGTGACAGTGGGGTATCCAGCTCTATTGAATCACTGGAACATCGTCGTAATGTGGGTTGTGTTTCACTGTTCTATCGATACTATAATGTGCTCGGCTGATATTAGGGAATTTTTTCCCGAAACACGTAGTTTTTTTTAACAATATACGTTCTTCGGCAAGGGCTCATCGATACGTGGTCGACTAGACAGTGGATCGCACAACGATTTACAGGGAAAAGTCGTTCTCTAGGCGTACAGTCCGTATGTGGAATAAGCTTCCTGCTGAAGTCTTTGATGTCACTTTCAGTATAGGAAAATTCAAATCAAATAACCATAAACACTACTCCCTCTATCCTCCATCCTATAACCAATTTTCCTAGTTCCAACACAATGCATTGCATAAGTAGGGATCAGTACCTGAATACTGGCCCAAGCAAAAAATAAAAATGGTTTTCTAAACAAACAATTTTACAACAGAAACTTTTTAAATCCTTCTTTTAAATGGTTTTAGTTTGACAGTTACAAGCTTTTAACCCCAAACATTCATGGAGTGCCCCATATTATTGCATTAGCAATGTGACAATGTACTACATCCATTATAGCAGTGTATGTAGAAACTTCTGTAACGTACTATATTGTATCAGCTGGTATAAGGTGACTGATGGAAGCTTATAATGTTAAAATAAAACTCACTCAGAGTTTAAAGTTTATAAAAAAGTTTTCAAATAAAAAAAAAACTTAAACAAGAACTACAAGAAAAATGAAGAAAATTTAGCAAGAAATATAATCTTTTGGGAAGAAAGTGAAAACTTAGAAAAAAAAGAAAAGTTTATTATTAAAAAACAGTTTGATGTATAACATTTTTTAAAAATAGCTATGTAATACTTGATTGAATTCACAAACCTTTGATTTTTAGCTTTAAAAATATATTTCATTTTGATTTTTCTTGTATTTTGTTTAAGAAAACAATCATTGAACGATTTTCCATAGTCTCAAGTGAACAATTTTCCATTTTAATGATACGTCCCTAACACGTACCTACTTGAACATAAATTTCCCCTTTTTTTTTATTTATTTTTCAATTTGCTGTCATTGTTATTAAATATTTGATTATGAATGAACGTTTTTTTACGTGCCACCCTCAATGTTACACCAATGTGTGCTGCTTAAACAAGTGGTTATTATGATTACAACCGTGTTCCCATATACATACTTTGGGTACAGGATAAGTAAAAACATCCATTGCTACTGGAAACAAACGCACATAAAAATATATACAAGATGTCTTGTTGCTTCGTTGAGTTGATGATAACATTGTCGAACA
Source organism: Calliphora vicina (assembly GCF_958450345.1). Taxonomy (NCBI): domain Eukaryota; kingdom Metazoa; phylum Arthropoda; class Insecta; order Diptera; family Calliphoridae; genus Calliphora; species Calliphora vicina. The sequence goes on along the minus strand of NC_088783.1, from coordinate 13,224,852 downwards.
AGGTGTATATTACATCATCATCATCGTCATCAGCAGCATTATTATCGTTTTCACTTGGTGCGTTTCTGGGAAGTTGCACAAAAATCACCAACGAGCAAGAAGGAAACATTTTCCCAGAAAACATAAAATGTTAACGGATGTAATATGGTTGATATTATCATTATTATTACTTGGCAATTGATTGTTGTGATTCCTGTGAAGCTCTATTGCATCAGAGATTGCAGTAACTGACATTAAGGTGCAACAGTAGAATGAAGGGGTTAGTTGTTATGAAAGTAATATAGCAGAGTTAAGAAATACATGTTGTTATGAGGGTTAAATTTTGTAGTTCGTTTGTAAAATTGTTGGGAAATTAAATTTAAAATTCTGACATTTCTAAAGCCTGCCAAGCCTGATAGCCTCACTAATGTCATTTTCAAAGAAGAATATATCAATGATACCTTCGGCCACATAATTGGCGATCGTCATGTCGGTTGGCTTCATCTCATATACCCCAGTTTTGCTTGTAAACATTGTCATTTAACCACAAATACTCCTCCTCGCAAAATAAAATATAGATATAAAAAACTAGTAAGAAAGCTACATCCCATATACCCTACACTAAGTAAAAGAGCAAAAACATTTTTCATTTAAAATTTCAATAATTTATATTCGTGAGTGATTTTCGGAAGTGGGCCTTATATGGGGGCTATGACCAATTATGGACCAATCACCATGAAATTAGGTCGTGTAATTTATGTCTATATGAAAGTTAACTATGTTGAATTTTGTGTGTATACCACCATTTTTAAGCGATTTATGATTTTCGGAAGCGGTTCTATATGGGAGCTATGACTAATTATGAACCGATCGTAACAAAATTTGGTGATATACATTTTTGTATATATAAAACTTATTTGGAGCGGAATTTGTGGAGATACATATATAAATTAAACATTTATGACCGATAAAGTCAAATTTCGGAAGGACATTTGTATGGGGGCTAGGTGAAATAATGGACCGATTTCAGCCAGTTTCAATAGGCTTGGTCCTTGGCCCGAAAAAATAATAAGTACCAAATTCGATCGAAATATCTTCAAAATTGCGACCTGTACTCTGCGCACAAGGTTTACATGGACAGCCAGACGGACGGACATCGTTTAATCGACTCAGAAAGTGATTCTAAGTCGATCGGTATCCTTTAAGGTGGGTGTTAGACTAATATTTTTGGGCGTTACAAACATCTGCACAAACGCATAATACTCTCCGCACTATGGTGGTGTAGGGTATAACTAGTAAAAAATATTGTTTTGCGTTTTAGTACAATTAGGGTCAAAAAAGTACAAGTTTTTACTGAATGAAGTACAATTTTTAATTGTCATTTATCATCCCTGCTCCACATGGTCATTCGGCATCTTATTGGAAAACGGTTTATTGGGAAACGATGGTGAGAGAATGAGGAATCGATCGGTAGATGCCAGCAATCAATAACAAACGACTGTATTGGGTATAATACCACTTATCTCTGCGAAACAACCCTCATGATAACAGCTCTAAATATCAAAAGATCCGTCAATATTCCAGAGTATCAATAGACCCGGTAACAGTTTCATATCGACTTGACCTTGCAGCTTAAGCTGATAATTGATAATTATATTCATATACGATGCATGTATGTACTTCTGATAGAATAAAAGTATATCCGACGTTTCAAAAAACTAACAGAGTTTTTAACCCACAATATCCATTTCAGGAGGTAACGAAAAATTTCAATAAAAAATGCTTTTTTTAAACCTCTACTTTTCGATATTATTTGGTACACATGTTTTCCATACAAAAGAATTTTGAAATTCTCTTCCTTTTGATTTCTATTTATGTAGGTTCAAACTTCATATATTTTAATAGATGCGTGTAAAATACCTAAATTAAAACTTCAGAATTTCAGATTTTATAATTTTTTCATATTAAAGTAGATTTTAAAGATTTTTACAAGAAATTTGTTTCTCATCAAATCAGGATATATCATTGAAAATCGTACTTGAACAAAGGATATCTCAAAAACAAGTGTGAAAGTATAGTCGCTCAAGTCCGACCATATTATACCCTATACTGAGTATATAAGCAAATAATTTTAATTTTAAAATTTAACTGAAAGGGCTGTCATCTGTCAGTTGAGTCCTGTCAAAATTTGAACAAGCAGCGTCATTTAGTTTGTGTTTGACAACCATTGACTTGAGCAGAAATTGAAAAAAATTAATTTCGTAGCATTTCTACTACTATTTTAAAAAAGTAGTATTTCTACTACCTTTCTAAAAGGTAACATTTCTACTACTATTTTAAAAAGTAGTATTTCTACTACCTTTTTAAAAGGTAGTATTTCTACTACTATTTTAAAAAAGGTAGTATTTCTACTACTATTTAAAAAAAGTAGTATTTCTACTACTTTTTTAAAAGGAAGTATTTCTACTACTATTTTAAAAAAAGGTAGTATTTCTACTATATATTTAGAAATACTACTTTTTTTAAAAAAGTAGTGTTTCTACTACTATTTCAAAAAAGTAGTATTTCATCTACTATTTTTAAAAAAGTAGTATTTCTTGTACTATTTTAAAAAAGTAGTATATCTACTACTATTTTAGAAAAGTAGCATTTCTACTACTTTTTTTTTATAAAAAGTAGTGTTTCTACTACTATTTTAAAAAAGTAGTATTTCTACTACTTTTTTAAAAAGTAGTTTTTCTACTACTTTTTAAAAAAGTAGTTTTTCTACTAATATTTTAAAAAAGTTGTATTTCTACTACTATATAAAAAAAGTATATTTCTACTGCTATTGTAAAAAAGTAGTATTTCTACTACTATTTGAAAAAAGTAGTATTTCTACTACTTTTTTAATAGTTAGTATTTGTACTACTATTTTATAAAAGCAGTATTTAAACTTCTTTTTTACTACTTTTTTAAAAGGTAGTATTTTTGCTACTATTTTAAAAAGTAGTATTTCTACTACCTTTTTAAAAGGTAGTATTTCTACTACTTTTATATATTTCTACTACTATTTTAAAAAAGTTGGTTTCTACTACTACTTTAAAAAAGGTAGTATTTCTACTACTATTTTAAAAAAGTAGTATATCTACTACTTTTTTAAAAGGAAGTACTTCTACTACTATTTTAAAAAAAGGTAGTATTTCTACTATTATTTTAGAAAAGTAGTATTTCTACTACTTTTTTTAAAAAAAGTAGTGTTCTACTACTATTTTAAAAAAGTAGTATTTCATCTACTATTTTTAAAAAAGTAGTATTTCTTCTACTATTTTAAAAAAGTAGTATATCTACTACTATTTTAGAAAATTAATATTTCTACTACTTTTTTTTTGTAAAAAGTAGTGTTTCTACTACTATTTTAAAAATGTAGTATTTCTACTACTTTTTTAAAAAGTAGTTTTTCTACTAATATTTTAAAAAAGCTGTATTTCTACTACTATATAAACAAAGTATATTTCTACTGCTATTGTAAAAAAGTAGTATTTCTACTACTATTTGAAAAAAAGTAGTATTTCTACTACTTTTTTAATAGGTAGTATTTGTACTACTATTTTATGAAAGCAGTATTTAAACTTCTTTTTTACTACTATTTTACTACTTTTTTAAAAGGTAGTATTTGATTGATCGATTATTACACGCTCAGGGGAAGATCTTAAGAAGACCATAAAGCTATTCGCTGAAAAAGGTAGAGACATTGCACGACGAGTTAGAAATAAAAGTGTCCGTCACTGCAGTGACCTGTTATCTCATAGGCTGTTCCTGAAGAAATTTTCGTAATAATTATAAATAAAAACTCACCTGTACATGGTACGATAATAAGTAGGTTGATGCGGTAATGTAGCACTAGCACAGCGATGATTACAACGGAAATCATCATCAATATCCAAAACATTGGCCAGCAAAGACTTGGAAGATCTAAATAAGCAGCAAAATCAAACAAAACGAAAAAAATTGAATCATTAATAAAATTATTTTCAATAGTTTTGCAAAATAAAGTCCCTTAAGAGGAGCCCAACAAAAACAACATTGACAATTTTGACATTGACACTAAACGCAGACACAAGATGATGAAGAGAGAGGGGAGCAACAACAGAGAAAGTGTGTGTGAGTGAGAATGATGAATAGAGAGAGACAGAGAGAGAAAAAAATAAGATTGCAAATTATTTTGTAATTACCTTTCCTTTAATTCAACATTTTGTATGTGTTGCTTTTTATCGCCATTATTCGAGGATGTCGATGATGAGGGAGGCGGTGGGCATTCATAGCCAACCTGTCCAGGTCTTTGCATGCGCAATATGCAAGGTAACCAATAAAGGAATATTACTCTTATCTGGTTTGGTACATGATGGTTGGTTGGTTAATGATGATGGTATGAAAAACAATCAATTGATTTTTTTTTTGGTTGTTGTTTGTTTTTTATTGTTGATGTTTTAAATTTGGTTAGTTTAAGGTTTTTTGTTCATTTCCGATTTTGAAGTAAAGTGTTTAATTTAATTTTTGTTTTTGTAAGGAAGTTTTTTTTAAAGGTTTTTTGTTTAATTTCGAAATTAATTAAATTATTTAGTTAATTATTGTTTTTATTGCAAAGGAAAAAAATGGAATTTGAACCACATGAAAAACCGCAATGGTCAGTAAAATTAATGATGATTATTTGTTTGTTTGTTATTTTTATATATTTTTTTATTTTGGAAAAAAGTAGTAGTAGTTGTTGTTAGAGTTGTAGCAGAGTTGTTTGATTTTTGGTAGGAGTAGTAGTAGTTGTAGTAGTAGAGTAGTAGCAAGTTCAGTGAGAGAGTAGTAGAGTTTGTTTTGGAGAGGGTTTGGAAAACGTTTTAAAAAATTTAACGTTTTTTTTTATTAGTTGCCAGTATTTATTTGATTTAAGAGAAAACATAAAAAATGTACAAAAAGAAAATTAATGTTTATATTTTTTAAAAATAATTATTTTGGTTTCTTTTAATAATAATTTAATGTAAACAAGTGTTTTAAGAAAATGTTTATATTACAGTTCTTTTTTTTTTCTTTAAATTTCGTTCTTTTTTCCAGCATGCATTTAATCTTTTTATTTTTTTTTTTATTAAAAGCAGTTTTTGTCATTAAATAATTAAGCGTGTGTTCTTTAAGTTGTATATTATTGTATATATAAAAATATTAATTGTATTGTTTTAAAAAAAGTATATAAGTTTAGGTATTAAGTGTAGGTGAGTGTTAGTTTGTGTATGTTTTGTGTGTGTGTGTATTTTGAAATAATGTGTTTTGTTTTTTAAAAGGATTTGTTTATTTAAAATAAATCTTTTTTTCGATTTGTTTTGTTTGTAAAAATATTATTACCCATTCACTCATTTCATGCGTATCTGGATTTCTATGATGATAATTGAGGATAAGTATGGTTGACACAACTGATGAAGCCACCATAAACATAATGCAATTGAAATAAGTTCCTAGAAGGACACAAAAATGACACAAATATTGTACTTACTACGTTTGATTTGTATTATTTTTTTGTTTGTATTGTTTTGTTTTTCGGTCAAAAGAAATAGGGTCTTTTTACGTTAAATTCAAGAAAAAGTTGTTAAATTTTTAAAATCGTAGCTTTTTTTGTTTGAAATTTGATTGTGTAAATTAAAAATCGTAGCAGTAGCATGATAATTGGAAAGTGTGTTTAATTATTGTAACACATTGTACTGCGTTTTATTTTTTCCTTAAATGTTGTTGCTTTTAAGAAGCCTACTTTCTTAAAATCATTTCAAAATTAAATTTAATTTTTGTTAAATAAACATAACTATATACAAATATTATGGATATTCACTTCATTTCAATGCAAATCTTAAAATATAATAGAACATTCACAGGTTTTCAAGTTTTGTAAAATTTTTGCACTTAAATTCACAACCGTAGCTCGTTTGCTGCCATCTTATTAGACTTGTTTGATTTTTCAGATTGATTTCTCTGCAAGATTCACACGTGGTCCTATGACAGGTACTGCGACACCTTAATGATTTTTCTATGTTATTCCAGACTCAGGGTAAGATCCCTTAATATAACCCCAACTCAAACCGCAAAATAATAGAATTTGCTTCTTCGTTCCTCCTCCAAGCACAAGCGGCACAGAGGTGAACTAGATTGATTATTTCTCCACAATATATAGTGGAGACCAGATAAAACCTTTTAAATCATATGATTCTATTGTATGACACACTTAGTAGTTTTACATCGCGTATGAAATCATACCCAATCTAAGTGCGGTACGGAGGTACTAGTTCCTCATACTACTTTTTTTTAAAAAGGTAGTATTTTATTACTTTTTTGAAAAAGTAGTACATATTTTAGTCCTTTTTTTTAAAAAGTAGTATTTTAGTAATTTTTTAAAAAAAAGTAGTAGTTTAGTACTTTTTAAAAAAAGTAGTATTTTAGTACTTTTTTTAAAAAAGTGGTATTTTAGTACTTTTTTTTTTAAAAAAAGTAGTAATTTAGTACTTTTTTTAAAAAAAAGTAGTATTTTAGTACTTTTTTTAAAAAAAAAGTGTATTTTCAAAGAAGGTAGTATTCTAGTACTTTTTTAAAAAAAGTAGTATTTTAGTACTTTTATTAAAAAAAAATAGTATTTTAGTACTTTTTTTGTTTAAAATGGAGTATTTTAGTACTTTTTTATAAGAAAAGTATTATTTTGGTACTTTTTTCTAAAAAAGGAGTATTTTAGTACTTTTTTTAAAAAAGCAGTATTTTAGTAATTTTTTTTAAAAAAGTAGTATTTTAGTAATTTTTTTAAAAAAAGTAATATTTTAGTAATTTTTTTAAAAAAAGTAGTATTTTAGCACTTTTTTTTAAAAAAAAAACATTGTATTTAATACTTTTTTTTAAAAAGTAGTATTTTAGTAATTTTTTTAAAAAAAGTAGTAGTTTAGTACTTTTTAAAAAAAGTAGTATTTTAGTACTTTTTTTTAAAAAAGTAGTATTTTAGAACTTTTTTTTTTAAAAAAAGTAGTAATTTAGTACTTTTTTTTTTAAAAAAGTAGTATTTTAGTACTTTTTTTTAAAAAAAAGTGTATTTTCAAAGAAGGTAGTATTCTAGTACTTTTTTAAAAAAGTAGTATTTTAGTACTTTTTTTAAAAAAAGTAATATTTTAATACTTTTTTTTTAAAAAAGGAGTATTTTAGTACTTTTTTATAAGAAAAGAATTATTTTGGTACTTTTTTCTAAAAAAAGTAGTATTTTAGTAATTTTTTTAAAAAACTAGTATTTTAGTAATTTTATTATGAAAAAGCGGTATATTAGTACTTTTTTGAAAAAAATGTTAGTATTTAGTACTTTTTCTAAAAAAGTAGTATTTGAGTACTTTTTCTAAAAAAGTAGTACTTTAGTAATTTTTTTGGAAAAAAGTCGTATTTTAGTACTTTTTTTTTTTAAAAAAAGTAGTATTTTAGTGCGTTTTTGTTAAAAAAGTAGTATTTTAGTACTTTTTTGTTAAAAAAGTAGTATTTTACTTTTTGTTTAAAAAAGTAGTATTTTGGTACTTTTTTGAAATAGTAGTATTTTTTTTAAAAAGGTTGTATTTTAGTATTTTTTTTTTAAAAAGATGTATTTTAGTACTTTTTTTTAAAAAGTAGTAAAATACAAAAGTAGCATTTTAGTACTTTTTTTTTAAAAAAAGTAGTATTTCAGTACTTTTTTTTTTAAAAAAATTATATTTTAGTACTTTTTTTGGAAAAAAGTAGTATTTTAGTACTTTTTCTAAAAAATTATTACTTTATTAATTTTTTTTTAAAAAAAGTAGTAATTTAGTACTTTTTTTTTAAAAAAAAGTAGTATTTTGGTACTTTTTTGTTAATAAAGTAGTATTTTGAACTACTTTAAAAAAGTGGTATTTTTTTTTGAAAAAAGTAGTATTTTAGTACTTTTTTAAAATAGTAGTATTTTTTTTAAAATGTATTTTAGTACTTTTTTTAAAAAGTTGTATTTAGTACTTTTTTTCAAAAAGTTGTTTTTAACAAATTTAAAAAAAGTACTAAAAGTTTTTTTTAGTACTTTTTTTTTTAAAAAAAGTCGTGAAATATTAGGACATTGTGACAATATGACATGATAAGACCTTGTGAATTGACCAATTCTCTTATTAAAGACTGTATCGTATACTGAAAGGACTGAGTCTTATACAAAAGATTATGTCTTATACTGAAGACATAAAACTGTGGCTTATATAAAATATTGTTCCTTTATGCTAAATACTAAGATATTGTTTTATACTAAAGAGGCTCTGTCTTGTACTAAAAACTGCGTCTTATACTATAAGGACTGTCTCTTATATCAAAGACTACGTATTTTATTTACAATTGTGTATTAGACAAGCCTAATATTTTATGATTCGGACTACAAGTCTTCATCCTAATCAGCAGATTTTGACTCACACTGATAGGTTTTAGTACAGTTCTTGAGATTGAACAGAAGTGAACATCCTTAATCAGACAGTTAAACTTTCAACAAGTCAAGCGACTTTATCAATAAAAAAATAAATTAATAAAAATTTGTATATATTAATTTTACACAGAAATATCAAAGTTTATAAAGTTAAAAATCAAGTAAAGTTACACAACCAAATATACTGAAACGTATTCAAAATAGTTTATCTTAAATTACAATTAATTTGAAATCTTTTTTGTTGATAAAAAAAGCATACAAAAATATTTTGGGAAAAATTGAAATAAATTTGTAATATTTTACACAAGGATTTAATTAGTATTGTATATATTGTTTATATAATAAATTTAATTATTTATTAAAAGAAAAACATTTAAGCATTTTATATATGTATTTAGATTTAAATAGATTAATTGTTGTATAAAAGAATTAATAAATTTTATACACGGATACTTAAAAATCTTAAGAATTTATTTTAAAAAGAGATATAGAGAGAGAAAAAAAATTTATTTAACAAATACCTAGCCCTAAATTATGTATAAATTTCGTACACAAATTCCCGGCTCAATTCAAAGTTTTAAAAAATGTTGCATTCATTTTTAAGTCAATTCAAAATTTTTTTATAAATTGTTTTGAACCGGTCATTCGAGCGTTTTGTTGTTATAAATTTATTTTTATAAAATTAATTTTTTTTGTTTGGTAATTGAAATAGTTTTGTGCACAACCAATTATCCGCAATCATCATAATTTGTTTTTTTCGTTAAAAATCGAGATTTAAGGTTTTTTTTAGGTTAGAATTGTTTATTTTTGAAATCAAATGTTGAATAGTTATTGTTGTAGGCACCTGAAAATTATTAAATTCTTTAAAAGGTTTGCAAAGGGAGTTTTTTTTGTTGTTAAGGAAGTGTTTTGAAAGGTTTTTTTTTGTAGTATTTTTGTGGGAGTTTTTTTGGAGTATTGAAATTGTTTATGATTTATTGCTTTAAATAAATGATTTTTTGTTCTAGAGTGGTTTTAATCTATAGGTGGTGAATATTTATTTGAATTAAAGAGCTAATTTAGGTAATTGTTGTTTGATATATTTATTTTTTGTAATATTGCTTTAATTGATTTGTGTGTTTTTAGCTGAGGGATGATTATTTTTAACTGTTTTAGGGAGTTTTTTTATACTAAAATATTTATTTTGAGTTAATATTTATTAGTTTATTTAAGGGTTATTTATTTAATAAGTCATAGTTAAGTGGGTTTACCCTTCACCAAAGAATTATTTCTAAAGTCAATATATTGAGTCATTTTTTGTTATCCAAACTCTTATACACATATCTTTCTGTGGTAAAAACTGTTATACACAAATTTCTGTAGAAAATACTATCATACATGCATATTTCTGTAGAAAACAACTGTTATACTCACAATTTTTTTTTATAGAAAAACTGATATATACAATTTTTTTTTTATAGAAAAAAATATGCACAATTTCTTATACAGAAAAAACTGTTATACATAAATTTTCTGAAGGAAATACTATTATGCATGAATTTTTCTATAGAAAAATTGTTATACATACATTTTTCGATAGAAAAAACTGTTATACACAAAAGTTCCTATAGAAAAAACTGTTATACACAAATTTTTTTGTAGAAAAAAAAATGTTATACGCATATGTTATTATGGAAAAAACTGTTATACACAAACGTTTCGTTAAAAAATACTGTTATACACACATGTTATTATAGAAAACACTGTCATACAAAAATTTCTCTATAGAAAAAAACAGTTTTAAACAAATTTTCTATGGAAAGTATTGTTCTATGCTAATTTGTATGTTATGCACATATTTGTATATGCAAATAAATGTATTTCTATTGAAAATATAAAACAATTTTATTGGGTGTATGACTTAAAAATGCGAGATTTTTTTTAAAATTTTTAACATTTATTTTGAAAAATTTATAACCTTTTCCT